>NW_023623638.1:1710-4276 GCF_014905685.2 Nematolebias whitei | reverse complement strand
TATATATATATACTGTATATAGACACAAAAATAAACTACTACTTACTACTTGTACTGTTGTTCTTACTTTGCAGTTTTTCACTTATTGTGGGGCTTCAGGGTACGGATACCCCACAATAACCAAGGAACTACAGTATAAATAAATAAATCAACAGGCCTGCAACTCAGCAGTTAAATGTGCAGTTTTATTTTTTCTCCAGCTTCATTTCAAACCTTTTTCTGTGACATTTTTGCTAAAAGAAGCCTCAAGTTTACAGATTAGAGGAGCACTGAACAAAGGAAGATCTGAACAAAGGAAGATCACTCAGTTGTCCCGCTTCTTTTGTACTTCCCAGAGCCCTGTAAAGAGAGAGTTGCGACACTCCCATAGACTCCCATAGAAAGAATGGAATGCGGAAGTCACGTGGGTCATGAAGCGGCAAAGAGTTCCAAACAGCAGCGGGTTCAGCATTGAACGTAGTTCATTTTCCGTGTTTTTCCGGTAAGTTAATGCAAATACGACACTTTTTCTCCATTGTGAAGCGTTATCTGACTGTTCTGTACCTCAATTTATCAACATTAATACTTCATGTCACCAGTTTTAGTTAATGAAACGTTAAATTACTACTTGTGTTTTAACTGCAGCTGCTCTGCAACATGACGGTTTAAACGAGTCTATTTCTAATTCAGCGTTTTAAAATATCTATTACTGCTTAAATTTTGAAAGGTAGTCTTTTTTAAATTTATGGTAATTCCAGTTACTGAACTCAACTAGAAAATATTTGGCCTTTTTTTCCTGAGAGATTCATTCAACCTTTATTTCTACAGGTAAATCCCATTGAGCCTCGAGGACTCATTTACAAGAGAGACCTGATTTCAACAAAGAATGATGACAACATGACAACAAGATTGACGTAATTTAGTTAAAGTTATAGATCATTTGTCAAAAACTGCAGCATAAATTGTGACATTATCATTAAAGAAAAACGTGATTGTGGAGATGAGTCAATTTTTTTCATGTTTTCCAGGTAAACCACAGAATGACTTCATGAACTGAATGTTGCATTCAAAGTATCACAAAGGTACAAGATCTCATTTTCTGTCTTCTATTAATCAATAACAGCTTAATCAAGATGTTTGAATAAAATTACTTTAACACCATAACCTTCACAAAGTTGGTATTTACTGCAGGACTGTTCATTTACATTAGTTTTATATTATTAGTTTAGTGTTTGGTAATCATGGGTCAAGTTGAGATGAGACTCTTTCAAGACAGAACAAGAAATAAGAATTATTACAAGAATATATCAGCATCAATAAACTGTAGGACAGTAACAAAACACTTATTAAACTATCACAGGTACATTGAGATGGAGCTGGAAGTTATTCTTCATGCCAGTTGTCTTCATCTGATCTTTTGTAAAAATATGTCAATTTATTTTCCATGAACATTTTTCTTCTCAGGACTGAGTTAATTTTTTTGTCTGTGAGTTTCTTCTGTCCTGCTTATGTATGTTTTTGTGTTCTAATTGTTCCCTCAGGTTGTTCATCTCTGTTCCCTGACTGCCTGTTGATCCATCCTCCTGGTCCTGTTGATCCTGGATCATCAGATCCTGACATGTCCCCGTCCTCTGAGGACACATTTTCATCTTTCCCTCATCTCACTCGCCTCATTTCTGTTTCTTCCTCAGTCTCTGAAATTACAACGTCACTGTTAGAATGAAGATTATTGTTCAATAAAAAATATGACATGTCTTATTTAACACTGTTCGTACTAAAGTTTAATTTAGAACAACATGTGTGATCACTGGTCAGATCACTGGTCAGATCACTGGTCAGATCACTGGTCAGGTCACTGGTCAGATCACTGGTCAGGTCACTGGTCAGATCACTGGTCAGTGGAAGTTCTGCTGTTCTTCTCATCTGGTTCTGGTCCATGAACAAATGGTTGAACCTCCTTCAGTCTCACACGTCCTCACTGTGTCTCTGTGAACTGTCCTCTCTCTAAATGTGCCTGTAGAGTGACATTAGTTTATTTTCTTGCACATTTCTTTGACAGTTAAACATTTTGAGCCCTGATTGAAAATGTTTGTGCAGATTAAATTTACAGCTCTCACTTTGTGTTGTTGTGATGGTGATGGTGGTGGTCCTGCTGACTTGAGATGATGTCATTAATAAACAGTATAAATGTCAGTAAAAGTACTTTATTAAAGCTTGCTTTACATTTTACATATTTTATAATTGTTTGGAAATTTATTTTTGCACAGTTAACACTTATTTTGTCATCTGTTATGATTTTAACTAGAAACAGTTTCATTTAAATTAACATTTTAATCAATGAATTACAATTTTACAATAGTTGTCAGGCTACAATCAACTCAGTTATCAGGTACTTGGTTGCCATAAAAAAACGACAAATACAACAATTATATTCAGTCTCTCTTGTAAATGAGTCCTCGTGACTCAATGGGACGAACCTGTTTAAATAAAGGTTGAATTAATATCTTCTATAGAAATCAAGAATTCATCCAGATGTTCTGAGGTAAGCTGGAGCAGATCTGAACTGCTGCATGGAGGACAAGGTGGA
>NW_023623638.1:0-1610 GCF_014905685.2 Nematolebias whitei | reverse complement strand
CCAGAGGACCAGATTGAACTTTTTTGGATTTTTCTACCTGGATTATTGAGCATGCATCAAGATACTTTATAACAGGAGTTACTCTGATCTTTTTTTAACGTTATAAAACACTGACATGGCTATATTGATCATTGTATTGCATATACATTTTTTTTTCTAACAAATATGTTTGCAGTCTCGTTTCCTTCTAAAATTTAATGATAAATGTATCAGCTGCTTCTAAAAATGCTTTGATAAAATGCATAGTTTGTGAAATAATCAATAATCGGTTAAGTAATCAGTTCGTTACTGCTCAGCAATTACTGAAAGACGTCAGGTAAAGTAAGAAAAGTCGATTTTTGTGTTATGTTGTGCCAGCAGCCGCTCAAACTGACTGACAGCGATGAGCTGTTTGGAACTGTTGACAGCTGCATGAACCACGTGACCGCGTATCGGCGAGTTCAAAGAGTGTCGCAACTCTCTCTTTACAGGGCTCTGGTACTTCCGTTATGGTTCTATGGAAACATGAGGCTTCAAGGCTCAGCCCCTAGCGGCTCAGCCAATCACAGACGGGTTACAGCACAGTGGTATTAGCTTGGAGTGTAGATAAAAACAGTTTGTTCCTCTTCACATTAACATTCGTCGTTGGAAACTCCGACTCGCAGCATGCCTGAACCCGCCAAGTCTGCGCCCAAGAAGGGCTCCAAGAAAGCTGTCACCAAGACTGCCGGTAAAGGAGGCAAGAAGAGGAGAAAGACCAGGAAGGAGAGCTATGCCATCTATGTCTACAAGGTCCTCAAGCAGGTCCACCCTGACACCGGCATCTCCTCCAAGGCCATGAGCATCATGAACTCTTTCGTCAACGACATCTTCGAGCGCATCGCCTCCGAGGCCTCCCGTCTGGCTCACTACAACAAGCGCTCCACCATCACCTCCAGGGAGATCCAGACCGCTGTGCGCCTCCTGCTGCCTGGGGAGCTGGCCAAGCACGCTGTGTCTGAGGGCACCAAGGCTGTCACCAAGTACACCAGCTCCAAGTAAACCAGCTGCAGACAAACTAACAACAAAGGCTCTTTTAAGAGCCACACATGTGCCTCGAGAGCTGAAGCTGCTCAACTCATTTAAACATCGTACCTTATGACTGATGGAGTCATGTTTAACAAAAGTCTAAAACTACAATAAAACAGGCAACAGTGTTAACCACTGAGCTGCCAAATCACTTCTCTTTTTACTCAACATTTTACAGAACCCTCACTCGGCACAAATATGATCTTGTTAAATGTGGCATCAGCTGACCTTTAGTAAACATGTTTACATCAGTTCTCTGTTGTGCAGCGTGTGTCTTGTATGTTGTGTGCCATGTGTATTAAGCAGAGTTACTGCCTGTGAGGTATTTGTACTGATTCATCCTACTGGCTCTGTTGTATTCTACCATGTTGTTTACTTGATTTCTGTTGGACCTTGTAGAAGTTTTTGTTTTCTTTTTAGCACTTTGTTTTGGACCTTGTAATAATAATCAATCTGTCTTACAGAACACCAGAGGAGAACATTAGTGAATGTCTTCAATCTCATGACAGTGTTTTATGATTTTGACTCCAACATCTAGTTCAAATGAAGTGTTGAAAAACTTT
>NW_023623637.1:0-4277 GCF_014905685.2 Nematolebias whitei | reverse complement strand
TAATGTCTGTGGTGATGCAACGGAAAACCATGGCCGTATGGTTTCCTGGTTGTAAAGTTGATCGATTATGTCACTACATGTATTCTACCAAATTAATATAAACAGTGTGCTGTAAAACGCTTTATTCTGTTTATACAATATTGGTGGCCCGTCCGTACGTTAGTACCACATATTGGTGGCCCGGAACGTGCTCATAAATGGACTGTGTATGCGTGTAATAATTGATTTTACATGTTGGCATGAAAAATAACAGATTGTTAGCTGTGTTGAACGCAGCGTGCAGAAGCTGCCGCTCGGAGCTAGACGCTGCATGTTTACGCTGTGTTGAGCTAGTGATGTGTTGAAGCTGAACTTGTGAGTCATTGAGTCCTTTTAAAGCTGAAATTGTACGTCTGTTATGTGTAACATAAGCTGGCTTTGAGCTGTGGAAACGCTGTATTCTGTTTAAAGACGGTCCAGACGTGGTTCTGGTTCCGGCTCGGTTCTGAAAAAGATCGAACGAGTTGTTTAAATAGCTAGAAAAACGTTTTTGAGACCGGGGCGCCGACTCCGTGCTGCTGGGAGCTTATTGATTACATCTTTTAACAGAAAAAAGTGCATTTTGACAGTTTAAAAGACAAAAAGTTGACGGACTTGTTCAGATAAATCTAACATGCTAGCTGGGGAAAACGCTGCGTGATTGGCTGAATTAGCTGCTGTGGAGCGCTCTGATTCGTTGAGAAGTGAATGACGTGCCTACGTCATTTCCTCTCACCCTCGTGCTGCTTTGTCATTCGTGGATTCAGTCACGTGACCCCGAAATGAAAACTCGTTTTTCATAGGGATTAAAATCTGCTTTTTAAAGTTCAAAAACGCTTTAAAAGCTGTATTCTGATCAGCTGCTAAGTTCTTCGAAGTCTAATTGTTAAAATTTTGCCACGTTAGAGTTTAAAATCCGTCATTAAATGATGTTTTTGAACAACGCTAGCGATGCTAATTTTAAGCTAACAGCTAACGACCGGATGAGTGACGTGTCACGTCACTTCCTCCATGTCGGATGTAAAGCTTGGTTGAACCAAAAGCTTTGCTGTGCTTAAAATCACTAAATAAACCTGCCATATGTCCCTAAAACTCATGTTTCATGCAAAAAAGTCGTGCTTGGTGAAAGAACGCCGCTTTTACGCTTCAATACCGTTCAGAAATGTTGATTTTAACCGAGTTTAGCCGAAGCTAACTTTAAGCTAAGCGGCTAAAAACAGGATGTCAACCGAACGTCACAGGAAGTCGTCATAGACTCCTGCTGGTAGAAAGCTAAACACTGCCCCCTCCTGGGAAACTTGAGATCACAGTTTCACTTCAGTTTTAGGTATTTTAGTGAAATTAAACGTTTTTTTCTTCTGTAAGGCATTTTTGAGTTGATAAACGTTCCTCAAAGCTGAATAATCACTGTTATCTTGCATTTAAAAAGTATTTCAGGTATTTATGCAGACAGGCATTTACCAAAAAACTTTATTCACAGGTAATTCCTTATAAAAAGGTACAAAATAAAAGTTAGAAACTTTTTTAAAAAAAAGGACAGATACAGAAGTTCACAGAGGTAAAAGTTTACTCATTTGCTAAAAGATAATGCACGTTTAATTGCTAAATCACTAAATAAGAGTAAATATATCAGGAAAAAGAGACTTTTCTGATCTTATTTTACCACCTAAAAATATATCTTCCTATTTAATTTTAAATAGAAGTTACTGACAGGAGGACAGGAGTAATAACAGTTTTTCTGAAGAAAGACTGATTAATCCTGATACATCATCAATTTTTCTTTTTCTTTTCACCACTTGGTTCTATGAGTAACTGTTAAATAGCAAATTTCTGGAACAGAACGGTTTAAAAAGTGTCTTTAAACTGATTTGCTGTGAGACTTTTTAGAAAAATTGCAGGTTTATTAAAAATTCAGTGCTTTAGAGTGAAATACACTAAAAGAGCTTGGTAACTAGTATCTGTTAAGAAATAAGCACATAAAAAGTAACACTGCCATAGAAGCATTTACTTAAATATTCATGAATTGGGGTAAAACCTGAGACAGGTGCCCACATTTGAATAAGTGACTTATAACGGTACTTTTGTGTAAACCCAAAGCTAAAATAGTGTGAAAACTCAATGACAACTTGAATACAAATATTTACCTGTAAAATATCTGAAACTCAGAAACTGATTTTCATGATTTTGAACTAGGCATTCCAGTTCTGGGATGACTCCCAGATAACCTGGTACCGAGTCAAGAAGCTGGGCCAGTATGTTTCACGAAACCATCACAGGCCATCGCTCTTTTCTCAACCAATGACGTCGACCAAGGACCACAAACCTATGGTGCCTTGCCCATAGACAGGTCCGACGACTCAGAAAAGGATTCGTTGGAGCTCCCCATGGAGCAAGAACCCTTACCAGTCTCATCACAGATTGAACAGGTGGTCGCTCAAGCCGACACTCTGACATGTGATGAAGAAAGAGACAAACTTCGCAAAGTTCTTTTAAAATGTGAAAAGTCAATTTCAACTGACCCAGACATCATCCAACTTCAGAAGTTGGATGATCCTGCAATTAACTCGATGATACTATATCTGACTGACCCAGACAAATACACCCCATCGAAAGGTAAACTGGATTCCGATCCAGACCTAAAAGTCCTCTTTCAGCTGCGCAAACAGTTAAAACTACTCAAGGACAGCCTAACTTTAGCTCATGGAACGACGTCCTCACCCGTGTTCGCGGTCTCCCATGACCGAAGGGGGGTGACGCCAGTTAGGATAATGCTACCAGACGCGATAACGTGAACAAGTCTGACATTCAGAGTGAGTGGCGCACCGAAACGTTGTTTTCTAGTTGCTTAATCACTGCTTTTGTCAATGTTGAAACGTTGTTTAACTGGTTGCTTAGTCACTGTTTTTGTCGATGTTGAGACATCGTTTAATTGGTTTTTGGTATTGTTTTTGAACACCCCAGGCAAGAATGAATTTTGTGTGTAGTTAAGTTAGAGACTAAGAGGCCTTTAACCATGCCAACATGCAGTTCATTCGTTAAATTGCAATCTTTGCGGAGTCAATGTATATTATTGCTACCTTAAGTACCATAATCTACACTGATCTCACAACGCTTAAGCCGAACCTACTCGAACAATTCTATTCGGGGGGATAGCTAATTCTTTTTGATAAGTCTCGCCATAGACTTCCAAAAACATTTATGGGGAAACCAAACACCCAATCTCAAGTCGTTCGTCTAAAAGACAACAGACAATTGAACCAAACTATATTTTGCCATGTAAAGCTAACTTAAACCAAGTTAGAAATGGAAAAATAGTTTGGAACCCTTTTTCTATAGGCATAAATCCCTGTAGTTACATTTTTCAGCATGTTCCACCCCTTAACTGGTAGTTGTAGCTGTTCCCAACCATAATAGCTTACACACCAGGTGCATATAGTTTAAGGCCTTATGTAAAATCCCCTTCATAAGCCCACCTTAAACCACATAATTGCATGTCACATTGAACCAGAACGGCACAGGCTGGACGTCGCCCAGAGACGACCTTCGCTGGAGGCGACCTGCAATCCTGACGTTGGTCTCCACTCTTCATCCAGTGGCCGCATCTTCAGTTCAATCCAAGGGTACCCCTCTGTATGCTGATTAATCAACACTTCCAATCGTTGTGGATTTACCGTTGTGGATTATATGACTTTTTCCAGTGGATTACAGACTCTGTTTCCAAGGGGTTAAAGCATTGCTACAATGGAATTACCAACAACATTATGGAATTATCATCAACACAATGGAATTACCAAGAACATTGTGGAATTACCTTGACTTTGTTTTCCTTGCTGGATTACTTTTGACTTTTGTTTTCCTTGCTGGATTACTTTTGACTTTGGTCTTCCTTGCTGGATTACCTCAAGCTCAAGGACATTCGAAGGCGTAAGTTCAAGTTTGGAATTCATCCCCATGGACAGGCGATGATTTCCAAAGGGGGGACTGTAGTGAACTTGACCTGATGTCAAATCAATGACCTTAGGATCATATGGTCAGAAACTGTCATTTCATTGATCTGCATCCAGAAATACAGGTTGATCGATCCTGAGACTTTCTTTCTTGAATTAATCAAGTAGAAAAGACAATTCTCTATGATCATTACTATTTTACAAATGTTTGATAATCAAATTGTGTTAGTTCAAACAATGTTTACATGTTGAAGTGAACTACTCGTTTTTATTTACTTAAACAGTAGTAATGATTTTTGGTCCTCAATTCAA
>NW_023623636.1:0-4277 GCF_014905685.2 Nematolebias whitei | reverse complement strand
TGCTTCCTGGTGCTCAGCTGCCTGAACTCGCCTTCCACCACTTGCCCTTGCAGTCTACCTTCTCATCATCCGGGAAGGAGCAAAACCCACAGCCATACAAACTACCTGAACGGTAAGCCTGTCAAAGAATCCAAACATTCAGTTGTTGGACCAAATCCTCGTCCAAGAAATAATCCTCCTCCTCTGTCTTCACAGACCCTGAACCTGCTTGTAAATAGTTTATTTTTTCACTGTAAATAAACATTTTCAATTACAGTTGAGCCTGGTTCTGTTTTACTCTCAGTCTGTTCACCTGGGTAACTCCACTTTATAACAGAATGCTCCAGCCAGAAATCACCCAGAATATGACTGAGAGAGAACAGTCCCAACTCTCCCTGTCCTCGCAGGCAAAACACATCGACAACCATGATGCGACCCTGCAACAGATCCTGGAACTACAGAAGAGTAATCAATCCAACCTCTAGGAGATGGGAGGTATGGTTTTTGCTTTAACTCAAAAAGTTTCTACACTGTTACCTACGTCTCGAAGTGCTCCACCAGAGAACCCCAATCCTCAAGTTGCAACCAGAGTCATCGACACCCAGCCCAGTGAGATAATTTTCAGACCGTCTGATTATTTTTCTGGTGATCCCGATCACTGTGGTGGTTTTCTGCTGCAGTGTCGCTTGGCTTTTAATCGAGCTCCTAAGACTTGTGCTTCAGACGCTTCCAAAATAACATACATTATAAATCAATTAAAGGGGGATGCGCTTCGATGGGCCAACGCCCACCTGTCAACTCGATCTGTCGAGACTCTAACTTTTGCCTGTTTTCTAAAAGATTTTGAACTTGTGTTTGATCATCCGCTCCAGCAGGAGGAAGCAGTTAAGCGCCTCCTGACATTACGGCAAGGTAGAAGGTCCGTCGCCAAACACTCTCTCGAGTTCCGGATTACTGCAGCCCAAACAAAATGGGATGAGTTGGCTTTAAGAGGTACCTTTCTTCATTAATTGTCCGATTACATTAAAGATCAGATTGTTGCTCGAGACGAACCCAATAGTTTGGACGATTTAATAAAATTGGCCACCCGTCTGGATAATCGCCGTCTAGAACGAAATAGTGAAAAGAACTACAATTCCCAGAGAACCCCTGTGTCCGGGTTACGTCTCACACCGCAAAACTACGACTGCTACACTGCTGGTTCAACTCCTGTTTCTGAGGCTCGTTCTACTCAGAGGAGGTCCGTTCATTCTTCAAACGAAGTTGAGGTGGAACCTATGGAGATCGGACGAGCTCACCTAACACCGGAGGAGAAACAGGAACGTAGGAAAGCGCAAGCCTGCATGTACTGTGGTAAGATTGGACATTTTGTCGCTCGTTGCCCGCTCCGGGGAAACAAATTCTCTCACATTTAAGGCAGGAGATCTTGGTGGGAAATTCTTCTCTTTCTCCTGCACCTCGTTTGACACTCCCAGTGACCATTTTGTCTAAACAATGTCAACTTCCGATTGCAGCACTCATCGATTCCGGAGCGGAGCAAAACCTCATCAGCAGGGACCTGGTAATCCAGCTATGTTTACCTACCCAGAACCTAACGACCCCGATGAAAGTTAATGGAATTACGGGACAAAGTCTCACCCAGGTCCACAACCTCACTCAGGATATTCATTTTATCACCTCAGGAAATCACCACGAGTGGGGTAGGTTCTTCATTTTTGACTCTCCTTATTCACAACTTATTTTTGGGTTACCCTTGGTTAAAGACTCACAACCCCGTGATTAACTGGGAGACAAAAAGAATTGAAAGATGGAGCTCTTTCTGTTTAAACAATTGCTTACGGTCAGCCATTTCCTCCTCATGTAAAAAGACAGAGGAGATACCAGAAGAATCTGATTTGTCCAATGTTCCTTCAGCATACCTTGACTTAAAAGCAGTATTTAGTAAATCTCAGGCACTATCTTTGCCTCCTCACAGACCGTATGACTGTGCCATTGATCTGCTGTCGGGAGCTCCCCTCCCCTCTAGCAGATTGTTTAACCTTTCAGGCCCAGAGAAAGAGACTATGAAAAATTATATAGAAGAGTCATTAAATTCCGGTATTATTTGCCCCTCTACTTCCCCTGTGGGAGCGGGATTTTTCTTTGTTTCTAAGAAGGATAAGACGTTAAGGCCCTGCATTGATTATAGAGGGCTTAACCAAATTACTGTTAAGAACAAGTACCCCCTGCCTCTGATCGACTCTATCTATGAGCAACTTCATTCAGCCACTATTTTCACAAAACTGGACCTTCGTAACGCCTATCATCTCGTGAGAATAAAAGAAGGAGACGAGTGGAAGACAGCCTTCAAGACCCCGTTAGGACATTTTGAATACCTGGTCATGCCATTTGGCCTCACCAACGCCCCAGCAGTTTTTCAAGCTTTAGTTAATGATGTTCTCCGTGATTTTCTGAACCAGTTTGTCAGTGTATTTGGACGACATTCTCATTTACTCCACTGACCCGGTACAACACACCCATCATGTCAGGTCAGTTTTACAAAGACTTTTCGAAAATCAACTCTATGTGAAGGCTGAAAAGTGTGAGTTCCACGTCTCCACGGTCTCATTTCTTGGTTTTATTTTTGAAGGAGGACAATATCGCACGGACCCCAACAAGGTTAAGGCAGTGGTGGATTGGCCCGTCCCGGAAAACCGTAAGCAGCTGCAACGATTCCTGGGATTCGCCAATTTCTACAGGAGGTTCATTAAGGGGTACAGTCAGGTGGCAGCCCCTCTCACTCAGCTCACCTCTACACTACGGACCTTCAGGTGGACTCCCGAAGCAGATTCAGCCTTCAACAAACTCAAGGATCTGTTCTCCTCTGCTCCTATTCTCTGCCACCCTGACCCCAAGAGACAGTTTATTTTGGAGGTGGATGCTTCCGATACAGGGGTGGGAGCTGTCCTGTCTCAGAGATGTAGAGAGGATAATAAAATACATCCCTGTGCTTTTTTTTCTAAACGTTTGTCTACGGCTGAACAGAACTATGATGTGGGAAATAAGAGAAATCCTGGCCGTCAAGATGGCTCTAGAAGAATGGCGACATTGGTTAGAGGGCACTGATGTTCCATTTCTCATATGGACGGATCACAAAAACTTGATTTACATTCAAAATGCTAAACGTCTGAATCCTAGACAAGCAAGATGGTCCCTATTTTTCAATCGCTTTAACTTCTCTCTCACTTACAGACCCGGCTCAAAAAATGTCAAACCAGATGCTTTGTCCTGCCAATTCTCAGCATCAGATGACGGTGAGAGGGAGGTCAGCATCATCCCTTCGTCCTGTGTGGTCGGTGCACTCTCATGGCCTATCACTGAGGAGGTCTTGGAGGCTCAAAAGGCGGAACCGGATCCCAAGACCGGCCCCAAGGACAGGATGTTCGTACCCTCAGCGGTGAAGGCCCGCGTTCTCGATTGGGTCCACACCAACAAATTGTCCTGCCATCCTGGAACCAACTGCATGATGGCTCTAATAAAGAGACACTTTGGTGGCCCACTATGAATCAAGATGTTAAAGAATTTGTCTCCGCCTGTCAGACCTGCAACAGAAACAAAAGTGGACATAAACCACCCGCAGGCTTGCTTCAGCCCCTCCCTACTCCTAGTCGGCCGTGGTCTCATATTTCTTTGGACTTTGTCACCGAGTTACTTCCATCAGCAGGTCACACTGTCATCCTTACTATTATCGACAGGTTCTCTAAGGCAGTTCATCTCGTTCCCCTGACCAAGCTACCCTCCGCCTTAGAGACAGCCCAGTTGTTGGTACAACATGTTTTTCGTATTCATGGCATTCCTGCGGACGTGGTATCCGACAGGGGTCCACAGTTCGTTTCTCAGGTTTGGAAAGCCTTTTGTAATTCTTTAGGTGCCTCGTCTAGTCTCACGTCTGGTTATCATCCCCAGTCTAACGGCCAATCAGAGAGATGCAACCAGGAGATCGAGGCTACCCTCCGGTGCATCATCCAGGAGAACCCATCTGCATGGTCTCAACACCTGGTCTGGGTAGAGTATGCCCACAACACGCATACCTCTTCTGCTACCGGGTTGTCTCCATTTGAGGCCTCCCTGGGTTATGCAACACCTCTCTTCCCCAGCCAGGAAGTTGAAGTTGCTGTACCATCGGTACAGCACCATTTCAGACGCTGTAGATGCATCTGGCGTCAAACCAAGGCAGCGTTACTTCGCACCGTGGCTGCAACCAAGAGGATGGCAGATCGCCACCGTTCCAAGGCTCCATCCTACTCAGTCGGCCAGAA
>NW_023623635.1:0-4278 GCF_014905685.2 Nematolebias whitei | reverse complement strand
CTTGACTGCAGCCTTAAATAGGAGTCGATGCTCATCAGGGAGATGACTGCCAGGTGTAGGTCGTTAGCGGCCATCTTGGGAGCTGCAGCAGAGCTACTCTCACAGAGAGATCTGTAAACACTCTCAGGGGTGCAAAGGTCGACCAAGGACAGTGTCAGATAAAATCCAACATTAACAGTAATAACAACAATATTATCTTACTTTATTAATTTTAACACGTTCTCTTCAGTCCTACACTGTGACAGTAGCACAATCTAGTACTTAGAAGTAGTACCAACAACAGAACAAAACACAAATGCATTCACTGAGTAAACCTTAAAACACAAGACGTCAGAGTGGTTTGGTCCTCTCTGAGGTTAAACTTTGGAGCATAAAGACCATCTGTTCTCAGCACCTCAAATCATTAATTACTCTTCAACTCACATTTTGACTTTTGTAACAAGGACATTGTGGTTAACGTTTCTTTACATGACCCCTGTTTATGTCCTGTCCAACAGCACTGGTTAGTGTTGACAGAATTAGTAACTGAAACATGACTATACAACACAGATGTGGTCAGAATCATTATTTGTTGTAACATTGTGACATGCTTGTCATTCGTGAGTAAAAGTTGGTGAACAAACTGTACTGTTGTAAATAGCTCATGCTCGAAAGCTTTGGAGAAAAGAACAGTGAAATGTCGGCCACATTATCTACCCCGCGAATTCACAGTGACTTTCATCACGGTCGTTTACATTCCTCCGGACGCTAATGCTAATGAATCACTGCAGGAGCTTCATGATATCATCAGCTCGCTGCAGAACAAATACCCCGAGGCTCTTTACGTGGTAGCCAGAGACTTTAACCACGTGAATCTAAAGGACTGTCTCCCAATCTTTTATCAACATGTGACAATTCCAACACGTGGAGA
Source organism: Nematolebias whitei (assembly GCF_014905685.2). Classification (NCBI taxonomy): domain Eukaryota; kingdom Metazoa; phylum Chordata; class Actinopteri; order Cyprinodontiformes; family Rivulidae; genus Nematolebias; species Nematolebias whitei. The sequence goes on along the minus strand of NW_023623635.1, from coordinate 3,368 downwards.
CCACACGCTGGACCATGTTTCCACGAATGTAAAAGATGCATACAAAGCCGAACCCCGCCCCCACCTAGGACTGTCAGACCACATCTCAATCTTCCTGGCTCCTGCTTACATGCCCCCGCTGAGACGCTACAGACCGGTACAAAAGAAAGTTAAATGCTGGATCCAGGACAGTGGCCCCATACTGAGAGATTGTTTTGACCGAACAGACTGGCAGGTTTTCAGAGAAGCTGCTTAAAATGGAGGTTCGCTTGATCTTGACCAATACACATCCTCAGTTCTGGGTTACATTAGTACATGTACTGAAACCGTCTCCACTATCAGAAATGTTAAAAGCTACCCAAACAGGAAAACCTTGGCCGAATGCAGAGGTGTGCACCCTGCTGGAAGCCAGGAACACTGCCTTCAGGTCTGGAAACTCAGAGGAGCTGAGTAGGACAAGAAAAGAGCTGGTTGCTAGTATTAAGAGGGCCAAGGCCACATATGCACAGAGGATCGAGGGTCAATTCATCTCACAAGACCCTTGGAGCATGTGGAGGGGCATTAAGTGCATAACAGATTATAAAGGAAGGAGCGAACAATGCCCCAAAGACCCATCTCTGCCTGATGCCCTCAACAAGTTCTATGCACGCTTTGAAGACCCGAACAAACCACCCAGCACCAGACTCACCTCACCACCGGATGAAGAGCATCTCAGCGTGACCTCAGCAGAAGTAAGGAGTACTTTCAGGAGGATTAATCCGCAAAGCAACTGGCCCAGACAACATCCCCGGAAAAGTGTTGAAGGGATGTGCTGATCAGCTCTGCGAGGTGCTGGCAGACATCTTTAACGCCTCACTTACCCTGGAGACAGTTCTCACCTGCCTGAAGACTGCCACCATCATCCCAGTCCCAAAAAGCTCTATAGTGACTGGTCTGAATGACTATCGGACAATGGCCCTCACCCTGATAGTCGCTAAATGCTTCGAAAAACTGGTCATGACTCACATCAAAATAACCATCAACATCAACGAGGACCCTCATCAGTATGCATACCGTGAGAACCGATCAACAGAGGATGCCATCTCCTCTGTGGTCCACACTGCTCTCAACCACCTGGAGCAGAAAAACTCTTACATCCGAATGCTCTTTGTGGACTTCACATCCGCCTTCAACACCATGATCCCCCAAACCCTGATGGACAAACTATCCACACTAGGACTAAGCCCCTCCATTTGCAACTGGGTACTAGACTTCTTAACAAACAGACCACAGTTAGTGAGGATCCACAACTTCTCCTCCTCCACCATAACCCTCAGCACTGGCTCTCCTCAGGTATGTGTGTTAAGCCCCCTCCTGTTTACTCTTCTCACGTACGATTGTGCAGCTACCCATCCAGGCTGTCACATTGTAAAGTTTGCAGATGATACAGCGGTGGTGGGATGCATCACAAACAATGATGATTCCAGCTACAGGCAAGAGGTGGAACACCTGGAGAGCCGGTGCAAAGAGAATAACCTTCACATCAATGTGAAGAAGACAAAGGAGATGATTGTGGACTTCAGAAGGAACAAACACACCTACACCCCCCTGAACATAAGAGGATCTGCGGTGGAAGTGGTCTCCAGCTACAAGTACTTGGGTGTGCACATGAATGACAACCTCAGCTGGGGCAACAACACTACCAGCCTGATCAACAAAGCTCATCAGCGACTCTACTTCCTCAGGCGGCTGAGACGAGCTACTCTGGGAAGCTCAGTCCTCACCTCCTTCTACAGGTGTGCAGTGGAGAGCATCCTGTGCTCGAGCATCAATGTGTGGCATGGAGGCTGCACAGCTGCAGAAAGAAAAGCTTTGCAGAGAATTGTGAAGACTGCACAGAAGACTGTTGGAGTCAGCCTCCCCACCATCACAGACATCTACACCTCCAGATGCAGGAAGAGGGCTACTTGCATCATGAAGGACCTCACTCACCCAGCACACACACTTTTTGCCCCACTCCCCTCAGGAAGGGGGTTGAGGAGCATTAAGTGTAGAACCACTAAACTGAGGAACAGCTTCTACCCTGAGGCTGTTAGACTCATGAATCCCTAACCAGAATAATCACTGTGAAAAACCACATCATGTTGCTGCTGATCCGTTTCAATGTAGTGTTCATGCGTGCACATCTGCTCACAGACTCATGTTCATGTTTGTGCTGATGTTCAATGTTTTTATGTTATGAGTGCTTAGTGTATATTTAGTTGATGTTTTTCTTAGTTCATATCTTAGATGTTATTACTGTTTTTCTTGTACATTTTATTGATGGATGTAACTGGGACCCTGTGTACATAATTTCGCTCCACCACATATACCACATGAGGTGCGAATGACAATAAAGAATCTCTGACTCTGACTCTCCGACTCAAAACATTTATTTGAGGCACAGGAAGTAAAATGTAGAGGAATTAAAATACAGTTTATTCTGTATAGTGTATTTCCTTTCCATTGCCTTTATATGTCTTGTGCCTCAAATACATTTTATGGGCCCATACTGTAGGAAAATAATTTGACCTATTCCTGTTACTGTTTTTCATTCAAGCTTTATTTAGACAGGTTAATCCCATTAAGCCTCAAGGACTCATTTACAAGAGAGACCTGATTTTAACAAAGAGTATGACAACAGTGGACAATTATAAAAGAAGCATACAGATTTTTTATTTTTTTACTAATTAAAATAAGATGGCAAAAAAAGTAACAAAACATAGTTAGATTCTAAGGCAAATGTAGAAAACTAAAAACAGGAACATGTCTTCATTGGTCCCTGCCAGGAGTCCAACAGATTCTTAAAGCTACTTAGAGAGGTCAAGGTCGAGAGCTTCAGATCTTTTTGCAAGATATTCCAGGAAACAGGAGCGGAGTAGGAGAAGGACCTTTTGACTAGTTCAGTCCTCACTGAGGGAACACTGCAGGTAATAATGTCCCGAGAGCACACGCTGTAGCTACTTGTTGAACAATTGGAGCCATTCTAGTTTTCTGCATTTTTTTTTGCAGTGTGTATTTCATTATGCTGGTCCCTTTTTAGAAGACCCTACATTTTTCTGACAAAAAATACTTGAAATTATTTATGCTGCTCAGTTACTGTCATGTAGTAAATTTATTAGAGGTTTCAGTGAGAACAAAAAGAGACAGCATTGTAAAGAAAAGTGGACTTTCATATATTTAACACATAAACTGCATTGTCGTGATGGAGACATTACAGTATTTTCACACAAGCCATATTCCTAAAAGTTATATGATCACTGGATATTATTTCAACTTTTCTCATTTCTGTTTGTGTTTTTACTTTTCATAAATGCTTGACTCCACCATGATGTAGGTAGAATGTAAACCACAGCATATCCACTTTCATG
>NW_023623634.1:0-4279 GCF_014905685.2 Nematolebias whitei | reverse complement strand
CCACGAGCGTGGGACACTGATCTACATGGACGACATCCTTTTGAGGCAGCCAACACTGGACTCTCATTTGGCTGAGATCGACCATGTCCTAAATCAGCTAACAACTGCTGGTGCTAAAATCTCACTGTCAAAGTGCCAGTGGTGCAGAACCAAGGTGGACTACGTTGGCCTCCTAGTAGGTCCGGACGGAGTACAAACACAATTGACTCACACCCAAGGCCTAGACAACCTCAAAGTCCCCACCAATCTCAAGGAACTACAGAATTTTCTGGGAGTGTGTAATTACTCACGCCAGTTCATAGAGCATTATGCGGACCTCGCAAAGCCACTGACTGAACTCTTAAAGAAAGACGTCCCATTTGTCTGGACTGATACACAGCAGCAGGCAATGAACGCTCTTAAAGACAGGCTCAAGTTAGCCCCATGTCTAGTCTACCCAGACTACAACAAAGAGTTTTACTTGGAAGTGGGCTTCTCAGCTCACTGCATAAGTGCAGGTCTGTACCAAATACACGACAAAGACAAGCGTGTTGTGGCCTACGCCAGCAAAACAATGGCAGGCCCTGAACTAAGGTATTCAGACTGTGAGAAGGCTCTATTTACCACTGTGTGGGCAGTGAAACATTTCTCCTGCTATATTGGTGGACAGAGGATTGTTGTTGAAACACAACACCAGCCTGTAACGTTTCTAAACAGCCAACGCATCAGAGATGGTGTGGTGACAAACTCACGTGTAGCCACATGGCTTATGGCACTTCAGAGTTTTAACCTAGACATCCGCTATGGTCAAAATAAGAAGTCACACTTGGGCACTGATTTGGCAATCTGCCAAGAATGTACACAGGATGTACCAGCCACCCAACAGCCGGTTGTGAGCAAACCCTCAGCTGCTGAGGACCCAAATCACCACTTCTTTGATAGCAATATCTGCAAAGATATGGCAACAATGTACGTGGATGGATGCTCATTCCACCACGAGACAATCTGCAAAGCAGGTGTTGGAGGAGTACTCCTCCAGGACCAAGAACAGGTCACATTTGGCTATAAATTAGGCTCTCAGTCTTCTCAGTACGCTGAGATAGCAGGAATCCTAATAGGCCTACGGATGGCAGTGGAACGCTCCATCCAGACGCTGGTCATCTGCACTGACTCTAACTATGTTCGACTTAGTTTCTTGTGTCATCTCGCTCTGTGGAAACAGAACGGTTTTCTCACAAGCAACAAAAAGGTGGTCAAACACAAAGAGCTTTTCATGACATGTGATCACTTGGTGACATCACATGATCTACAGATCTTCTGGAAGAAAGTTCCAGGACATTCCAGAGTCCCAGGCGATGACAAGCACTACAATGACCTTGCAGACTCCCTAGCCAAGGGAGGAGCCGTTGACGGGCCCGCGTGGTCCTTTGACTCCTCCTGGCTACTCAACACTCAGTCGACACAACCTACAGCTGAGGTAATGGCAGTCACACGTGCACAAGCTGCAGCTAAACCTGCTGATAACACAGTTTCTGTACGCCCAATACTGACTGACCCAGACATCATCCAACTTCAGAAGTTGGATCCTGCAATTAACTCGATGATACTGTATCTGACTGACCCAGACAAATACACTCCATCGAAAGGCGAACTGGATTCCAATCCAGACCTCAAAGTCCTCTTTCAGCTGCGCAAACAGTTAAAACTACTTAAGGGTATCCTAACTTTTGCTCATGGACGGACGTCCTCACCCGTGTTCGTGGTCCCCCATGACCACAGGGGGGTGATGTTAGTTCATGCACATGACCTTCCGTCCGCAGGACACAAGGGTGACAATGCCACGCTGAAAGCATTAAAACAGATTGCTTATTGGCCTGGAATGAAGAAGGATGTCAAAGACTACATAAAAGGGTGCCTGGTCTGTGGCCAGTTTCAGCCATCCAGACCACTCCACAGGGCACCACTGCATAGTAGAGGCATTGCATTTCCATGGTCGGACCTCCAGATTGACTGGGTTGGACCACTCACTAAGAGCTCTAGAGGAAATAAATATTTTCTCACGGTAACCTGCACGTTTACCAAATGGGTAGAATGTCTACCAGCCCCTAATGACACAGCACAAACTACTGCTATGTTATTAATGAATCATGTATTCTCAAGGTTTGGACTTCCCCTCAGGGTGAACTCAGACCAAGGTACACACTTCACAGGTGAAGTAATGAAAGAACTGTGGAAGACGCTAGGCGTCAAAGCCAACTTCCATATTGGCTACCATCCACAGGCTTCAGGCCAGGTTGAGAGAGCAAACAGGACTGTGGTGAGTATTTTGAAAAAATACGTAGCCGCAAACCACAAGGACTGGGACGTGAAACTCCCTCTGGTCCTCATGGCCATAAGTCCACTCCACACACATCGACTGGCATCTCTCCTTTCGAGATGATGACGGGTCGACAAATGACTCTCCCTCTACACCTGTTGTACCAACCAGGCGATGCTGCCATGGCAACAGCCTACACTACACAACAATACATGAAAGACTTGGAAAGACACCTTAAAAACACTTTTGCTTTCGCCCAGAAAAACCTGGAAAAATCAGCTGAAGGACGCAAAGCGTACTACGACCAAAAGGCCTCTCACGAGGAACTCCAAGTGGGAGACAGGGCCTGGTACTACACGTTTGCCCCCACAACTGGGAGAAGAGTGTCCGGGACCGGAACTCTCGCCCGTAAACTGATGCCCAGATGGACTGGACCCCATCTGATAACAGACAAACTGTCTCCAGTTGTCTATCAGATAAAAATCAGTAAAGGCCAAAAAGAGCCAATTGTTAAATGGGTACATCAAAACCAGGTTAAACCACACAAGGTCTGCAAAGAAACAACTCCTACGGGACAGCGTGATTGAATCTGACAACCAAGGTGAGGAGGAGCAGTGAAACGATGTTTCTAGTTGCTTAGTCACTACTCTTGTCGATGTTGAAACGTTGTTTATTTGGTTTTGGTATTGTTTCTGAGCACCTCAGTAAGAATGAGTTTTGTATGTATTTTAGTTGGAGACTGTAAAGGACTTTAACTATGCCAACATGCAGTTCACTCGTTAAAACCTAATCGTTGAAGAGTCAATGTAGTCAATGCTACCTTAAGTACCATAACTTACATTGGTCTCACCATCTTCAAGCCGAACCTACTCAAACAATTCTATTCGGGGGGATAGCTAATTCTTTTTGATGAGTCTCGCCATAGACTCCAAAAACATTTATGGGGAAACCAAACACCCAATCTCAAGTCGTTCGTCTAAAAGGCAACAGACAAGTAAACCAACTATAGTGGCCATGTAAGTCTAACATAGACAAAGTTAGCGATGGTGGTATAGTTGGAACACCCTTCTATAGGTATAGACCCCTATAGCTACCCTTTTCAGCATGTTCCATCCCTTAACTGGTAGCAGTAGCTGTTCCCAATCATAATAGCTTACACACCAGGTGCATATAGGTTAAGGCCTTATGTAAAATCCCCTTCATAAGCCCACCTTAAACCACTTAATTGCATGACACATAGAACCAGAACGGCACCGACTGGATGTCACCCAGCGACGACCTTCGCTGGAGGGGACCTGCAATCCTGACGTTGGTCTCCAACCTGCATCCAGTGGCCGCATCTGCGGTTCAATCAAAGGAACCCCTCTGTATGCTGATCAATCAACACCTCCATTCGTTGTGGATTTATCGTTGTGGATTATATGACTTTTTCCAATGGATTACAGACTTTGTTTCCAAGGGGTTAAAGCATTGCTACAATGGAATTACCAACAACATTATGGGATTACCTTCTTTGACTTTTGTTTTCCTCTTGCTAGATTACATCAAGCTCAAGGACATTCGGAGGCGTAAGTTCATGTTGGAATTCATCCCCATGGACAGGCGATGATTTCCAAAGGGGGGACTGTAGTGAACTAAGCCTCAGGTCAAAACCTGACCCTGAAGACCTTCATGGGACAGAAACTGTTATTTCATTGATTTGAATCCAGAAATACAAATTAAGCTCATCCAGAGACTTTCTAATTTGTATCCTGAACTAATCAGTTGAAAGAACACTCTCTTTTTATATTGTCATTACTATTTTTACAAATGTCTTGATAATCAAAAGTGTGTTTAGTTCAAATCATTTTAAATGTTGAAGTGAACCACTCATTTTAAATCAACTGTGAAACAGTATTAATGATTTTTTAATCCTCATTCAAAGTAGAAATCAAGTTAATGTCTGTTACAAAGTAATTATGCATTTTTTGATCTTCTGTCTGA
>NW_023623633.1:0-4279 GCF_014905685.2 Nematolebias whitei | reverse complement strand
CTATCACTGTAAAATTGCCAGTAATAAAACAACACCAGAGGGTGTCTCGCTCACACTGATGCATTAAATTAGATGAATCTACCTCAAAAAAATTTGTCAAATTCTTTTTATGTTAAAAATGACGGTTTGATTGTTACTCTCCAACACTGCCAATATGCCTCTTTGTCACTGTGTCCTCATTATTTGCACGAGGACACATTTATGACAAATTGTTCTTTCTGTTTCCTTTACAGAGCTCAGAAAAGATGTATGAAGATGTTGTAAATTCTTGTCTGAAACAAAAATATCCTTTTCAGGAAAAGATGTTTTGCTGCAAGTCAAATTTTATTGTTTTATTAACAGTTCCTTTATATTCTTGCACTATTCTGGATTTTTTGTTAAAGTTTACATTTAACACTGATTTGACATGTTTAGACTTGATTTAAGAGAGAAAATACAAATGTATATGTAAATATTTCAAAACACTGTATACTTTTTAAAGCTTCTTTAATTGTGAGGTTTTCAAAGCACGTACACAAAAAAAGCATTTTAAATACCTCCAGGCTGTGTAATATTCTTTGTACAAAAACTACAGTCCTGCAACAACATTTAACTAAAAATAATGTAGATAAACAAAATAAATGAAGTGAATTTTATCTTTAACTCTGTGGAACTGAATGGTGGAAGAAAATGTCCAAAACAGTCGATTCCATTTCATTTAAAGAATCCTGCAATCTCTTTTTTAATAAAAGGCAAACATAACAACTCAAATGCAAGTTTTTTACTTTTTGGTTTTTTTTTAAAGCAAGGTAGCAACAAGTTTTTGTTTGCATGTATATATTTTACTTTTCAGCCTCTCTCACAATTGGCAGTAACTTTTTAAAGATAATTTTTACCGTTTTCCACTCAACTTTTATTTCTAGGTTAGTCTCATTGAGTCACGAGGACTCATTTACAAGAGAGACCTGTTTATAGTTCTGTCAACTGGAAGAAAACAGGAGTTGTAAAAAAAGCCACTTCCTCTAATGTTGACCTAAAAACACATCTCATCATCTTCCATGCAGCCTAATCGGCAGAAGTTCTAAATAAATGGATTTTTAGCACAAATGGACGAACATGGAGGATGTTTGACCCAAACGGTTAAGATGAAGTTCTATCTGGTTTAATTTGTATTTTTAATGTGTTTTTTAAAGCAAATTCTCACCATCAAATGTTAACTTCCTCTATAGATTTGGACTCAGATTAGTTTGTCATTTTCTCTTTGAATAACTTGAGATTTCTGAGTTTTGTGGATTAAATATTAATGGATATACAGTACAATAATCATTTTTTGGTTTATTTTTGTTTTTATAAACTCGTGTAAATGTGAACAAGCAGGGCATGAGAAAATGTAAATGTGGAGTGACACATTTCTGATTATAAATGAACTATATAAACAATTGACTGTTTCAAAACATTTTTATAGAAAGTCTGAATATGCTCATTTCAGAAGGCCTTGAATCTTGTGATCAGGAGCATGACTCAAACGTAACCCGGTTATGAAACTGAAATACTTTGAAATTCAGAGGTGAAACTGAAATTAGGACTCACTGTTCACACTGAATTTTACAGAGTAGCTCCTTAATTCTAAGTAAAATCAAGTCGTGTTACCCAACATTTTTCTGATTGACCCTCTGCCAAATCCGTAGTTTGAATCATCTGTACTTCCTGAACACGTTTACATACATCTGTCATTAAAAAAGGGTTTTTTTAAGTTTGCTGGAAATTTAGCATTTAAAGTAGCTCTGTCAATCATATTTTAACATTCACATTTGGCTGTATTTTCAGATCAACCCAACCCTATACATTTTAATTGGTCTTTAAAACATTTTAAAATCCACCAATGTCTTAAAAAAAATATGACTCTCAGACGTTGTTTTACAAGATTACCTCAGTTGTGATGTCAAATGGATCACTTTAGATTCAGTTCTTGAATAATAATAAATTTATTTCAGAATATTGAAAAAGTTGCAGAAAAACATTGAATCTTGTCATACTTTTTTCTTTTTTTTTAAATTTACCCTTTATTTATACAGGTAGTCTCACTGAGCCACGAGAACTCATTCTCAAGAGAGACCTGTTTAGGGAGCAGATGGTGAATACAAATAAAGAACGCAAATTAGATGTTGCCAAATTGTAAAATTGTCAAGTCTTTCCATTTTACAGTCGCCCCTTGCAGTTCACTTTTTGCAGCTTCACTGCATCACAGGTTTTTTAACCCCCATTTTTTTTTTGTGTGTGTACAATATTTTTCAGACTATAAGGTGCACTTAAAATCCTTTTAATTTTCTCAAAAATCAACAGTGAGCCTTAAAAAGCGCAGCCCTCTTATTCTTATTCAGAATAATATTTTGCTTAGGTGAGAAAAGGGAAGAAAAGATGAGGAGAGACGGTATAAAAAAAGATCTCTCGCGCCATGTCCTAGACAGGGCACAGTTTGAGACATCAAAAAAACCTACCACAGCAAAGCAACATAAACAGATGTTATACATGTACATATAGGCCGGTGAAGACATTGAATTTTTAAGGGAAAGTTGTAGCATAGAGCCTCCCCCCCCCCCCATCCTTTGTCCAGATAAGAGGTGTCATTCATCATCAGCTCGGTTGAGGTTCTGTCACATGTCCACGGCCTTGGGGAAGGGAGGAGTGAGGAGACAGTCAAAGCATCTTTGTTGTTTCGAAAACATTCCAGGAGGAGTTGAGATAAGTCCGGCATCAAGGCCACAGTTTTGGGTCAGGCAGAACTCGTGAATTGTTGTTTCTGCCTTTTTAAAGTCTCGCTGGTATATATTCCTCTGATGGAAACTCCAAACAGCCGAATTGGTTCCTTAAAGTCGAGCTCACAGCTTCTCCAAGATTATTCCCACCTTCATGTGTGCTGCCAGGAAGTTCACAGTCCTGATAACAGCTGCACCAGCTCTCTGACACAGCTGGACATAATTCAGTCTGAGCGCTACCGAGCTTCGACACATCCACACAAATTTGTAGATAATCCAGAATTCACCAGGCAAACAGCAAAAAAAACAAACAAAAAAAACCAGTCGTCATCATGAATCCAATTTGTTTCTGTCGAGGTAAGAGGGTCCTCTTACCCTGACTCCTGTCAGGAGAAGTTGATCAATTTGTTGAGAGACCAGCTGATCCTTCAAATTAGGAAGGTTTGCAGAAAAAAAAAAAAGAGGCTCTTTAAGGATCCTCAGGATGAAAAAGTGCAAGCGGGGAGGGGGGGAGGGGGGGGGGGGGGGTGTACGGAGCGCCGGGAAAACACGTCTGACTTCACCGGAGTACAGAGAAGAATAAAAAATAAATAAATAAAAAAACAGAAACCTGATTCCAAAAAAGTTGGGACACTAAACAAATTGTGAATAAAAACTGAATGCAATGATGTGGAGATGGCAAATGTCAATATTTTATTCGTAATATAACATAGATGACAGATCAAAAGTTTAATCTGAGTAAATGTAACATTTTAAAGGAAAAATGTGTTGATTCAAAATTTCACAGCATCAACAAATCCCAAAAAAGTTGGGACAAGTAGCAATAAGTGGCTGGAAAAAGGAAATTGAGCACATAACGAACAGCTGGAAGACCAATTAACACTAATTAGGTCAATTGACACCATGATTGGGTATAAAAAGAGCTTCTCAGAGTGTCAGTGTCGCTCAGAAGCCAAGATGGTAAGATGATCACCAATTCCACCATTGTTGTGCAGAAAGATAGTGCAGCAATACCAGAATGGTGTTACCCAGTGTAAAATAGCAAAGACTTTTAAATTATCATCATCAACCGTGCATAACATCATCAAAAGATTCAGAGAATCTGGAACAATCGCTGTGCGTAAGGGTCAAGGCCGTAAAACTCTACTGGATGCTCGTGATCTCCGGGCCCTTAAACGTCACTGCACCTCAAACAGGAATGCCACTGTCAAGGAAATAACAGAATGGGCTCAGGAATACTTCCAGAAAGCGTTGTCAGTGAACACAATCCACCGTGCCATCCGCCGTTGCCAGCTGAAACTCTACAGTGCAAAGAGGAAGCCATTTCTAAGCAAGCTCCACAAGCTCAGACGTTTGCACTGGGCCAGGGGTCATTTAAAATGGAGTGTGGCAAAATGGAAGACTGTTCTGTGGTCAGATGAGTCACGATTTGAAGTTCTTTATGGAACACTGGGACGCCATGTCATCCGGACCAGAGAGGACAAGGATAGCCCAAGTTGTTATCAACGCTCCGTTCAGAAGCCTGCATCACTGATGGTATGGGG
>NW_023623632.1:0-4280 GCF_014905685.2 Nematolebias whitei | reverse complement strand
GCAATAGCAGTCTTACAAACTCAGAATGAAAATAACCAACGGACTCTGACTAAAATACTCTCCCAACAGAGTGAACTCGGTAGCATGTTACACGCTCTCGGACAACAAGTGGCCGCCATCACTGTGGACAAACCCGCACCCGCTTACCGTTCCGAACCAACCCCGGCTCCGCTATCAACATGCAGACAGGAACCCGATGTCAGACCCACCGAACTTTTCGAAGGAGACTCCAGACTGGTTGGTGGCTTCCTCCTCCAATGTGAGCTCGCTTTCGCCCAAGCACCCACCAGGTATGCCTCTGATTCGGCTCGTATCTCGTACATCGTTTCCGCTCTCAAGGGCGATGCTCTTCAGTGGGCTCGCGCGCACCTTCGCTCACGCCCGTTGGCCTCGCTGCCTTTCTCCTCCTTTATAAGAGACTTTCGATTAGTTTTTGACCACCCTCTATTACAGGAGGAGGCACAACAAAGACTGTTTACCATTAGACAAGGCACAAGTTCAGTCGCTAACTTCTCCATCCGTTTCCGGATCATCGCGGAGGAGTCGGGGTGGGGAGAGATCGCACTAAGAAGCGCTTTCCGGAACGCGCTCAACGACAACATTAAGGATCAGATCGCCACCCGAGAACCTCCCCAAGACCTAGAGGACCTGATAAACCTTGCTATTCGTATTGACAACCGGAACAGAGAACGTGAGTTAGAAAGGGACTACAAATCCTGGGACCGTCCGTCAACCGGAAGTAGTTCCCCGGCACCAGTCTTCCCCAAACCGGAACCAATGCAGGTGGGTCGTGCAAAACTGTCCCCCGAAGAGAGACAACGTAGGATACTCGCCAATGAGTGTCTCTACTGTGGTAAAAGTGGCCATTTTGTAAGAAACTGTCAGCTACGTTTAAAAGGAAGACTACCACAATAGTTCAGGGGATATTTGTGGGTAGTTCATCTTCTTCTCCTGAGAAAAGTTTCTGTCTTCCTGCATTAGTTTGTTTTGAAAATGTAAATTTCCCTACCCAAGCATTAATTGACTCCGGAGCTGAACAGTGTTTGATTTCCCTAGACATAGTCAAACATTTAAATCTGCCTATGTTTCCCTTGAATAACACTATTAGCGTTTCAGGTCTCACCGGCCAAACCATCACCTCCATCACACACTGGACTCGGGACATTCATCTGGTCCTGTCAGGTAATCACCATGAGAAGTGTGATTTTTTCATTTTTGACTCCCCCAAGCCCCAACTTATTTTAGGCTATCCTTGGTTATCAAAACACAATCCCCAGATCAACTGGAAGGATAATTTGATTGAACGCTGGGGCGACACCTGTTCTGTTGACTGCTTACGCTCTGCCATTATTTCCGGGTCCTTGTCACCTCCGGTCTCAGAGGAGATTGACCTCTCCAAGGTACCTTCAGTTTATCATGCTCTGTCCACAGTTTTCAGTAAGCAGGAAGCTATCTCCCTTCCACCTCACCGCCCCTATGATTGCCCCATCGATCTCCTTCCTGGTGCCCCTCTGCCGTCCAGCAGACTTTATAATCTGTCGGGCCCTGAGAGGGAGACTATGAGGCAATACGTGGCGGAGTCCTTAAGATCAGGAATAATTCGCCCTTCCACTTCCCCCCTCGGTGCAGGGTTCTTCTTTGTTTCTAAGAAGGATAAATCCCTGAGGCCCTGCATCGATTACAGGGGACTTAATGCAATCACCGTTAAGAATAAATACCCCCTGCCACTCATTGATTCTGTGTTCGACCGACTTCGTGACTCCAGGATTTTTACCAAGCTCGATCTTCGCAACGCCTACCACTTGGTAAGAATTCGAGAGGGAGACGAATGGAAGACAGCATTTAAGACTCCCCTCGGACATTTTGAGTATCTAGTTATGCCCTTTGGTCTCACCAATGCCCCAGCCGTCTTTCAAAATCTGATTAATGATGTCCTGAGAGATTTTTTGGACGATTTTGTGTTTGTTTACTTAGATGACATTTTGATCTTCTCTCGGGATCCCACTCAACACATTGGACACGTTAAAGCAGTTCTTCAAAGGCTCCTGGAAAATAAGCTGTACGTCAAAGCTGAGAAATGCGACTTTCACTCACCATCTGTACCTTTTCTGGGTTTTATTTTTGAGGAGGGTCGGGTTCGATCCGATCCTGAGAAGGTGAAGGCGGTGATGGACTGGCCTACACCCCAGGACAGACGACAGCTCCAACGGTTCCTGGGCTTTTCCAACTTTTATCGCCGTTTCATCAAGAACTACAGTCAGGTAGCCACACCACTGACTCAACTCACCTCTCCCATCCGTAAGTTTTTCTGGTCCCCAGAGGCTGAGACCGCCTTCCAGGAACTGAAGGGACTCTTTTCATCCGCTCCTATCCTCTCTCATCCTGATCCCCGTCGACAGTTCATCGTGGAGGTGGATGCGTCTGCTACTGGTGTGGGTGCGGTACTATCGCAACGATCCCCTTCGGATGGTAAGATCCACCCCTGTGCGTTCTTTTCTCGGCGATTGTCCCCCGCCGAGAAAAATTATGATGTCGGGGACAGGGAACTGTTGGCCATCAAGTTGGCCCTTGAAGAATGGAGACACTGGCTTGAGGGGGCCAACTTACCATTTGTAATCTGGACTGACCACAAGAATCTTGCCTACATTCAGGGGGCAAAGAGACTTAACGCCCGCCAAGCCCGTTGGTCACTCTTTTTTGCCCGTTTCAATTTTTCCATAACTTACATTCCTGGCTCACGCAACGTTAAACCTGACGCTCTCTCTCGCCAGTTTTCGACTTCTGAGACCGAACCACCTGAGGACATTCTGCCCCACACCTGTACCATCGCCATTATGAAGTGGGACATTGAGAGGGAGATTCTGGAGGCCCAAAGGAGCGAACCGGATCCTGGCACTGGTCCTCCAGGTATGAAATTTGTTCCCGCTTCCGTCATCGGCAAGGTCTTGCATTGGGTCCACTCGGCCAAGTTCTCATGTCACCCAGGCATGAACCGCACTCTGTCCCTTACTAAGAGACATTTTTGGTGGCCAAACATGGACAGAGACGTTCGCCAATACGTGTCCGCCTGTACCACCTGTGCCCGTAACAAGACCAGCAACAAACCCCCAGCAGGTCTCCTCCTTCCCCTTCCTACACCGGGGCGCCCGTGGTCCCACATAGCCCTGGACTTCGTCACTGGGTTGCCAGTTTCGGAGGGTAACTCAGTTGTCTGTACCATCATTGACCGTTTTTCCAAAGCAGCACACTTCATCCCCCTGATAAAGTTGCCCTCAGCATTCGAGACTGCCCAGATCCTAGTGAAGCATGTTTTTCGATTGCATGGTATTCCCCTTGACGTTGTCTCAGACAGGGGTCCTCAATTCATCTCCCACGTTTGGAAGTCCTTCTGCCAGACCTTGGGAGCCACCTCCAGCCTGACGTCGGGTTATCATCCTCAGTCCAACGGACAGACTGAGAGGTGCAACCAAGAGCTCGAAGCTGCTTTAAGGTGTGTCATCGAACTCAATCCAACCACCTGGAGTCAACATCTGCCTTGGGTTGAGTATGCACATAATTCCCAGACGTCGTCCGCTACTGGCCTCTCCCCCTTTGAGGCCTCCCTGGGGTACACTCCTCCCCTGTTTCCCTCTCAAGAAGCTGAGATTTCTGTTCCCTCTGTCCAGCACCATCTCCGTCGTTGTCGCAGGGTTTGGCGCCAGACCAGAGCAGCACTCCTCAGGACGGCCGACCAGAATAAACGATTTGCCGACCGACGCCGTTCTCGTGCACCCCTGTACCAGGTGGGGCAACAGGTTTGGTTGTCCACCAGAGACATTAAGCTGAAAGACACACCCAGGAAATTGGCCCCCAGATTCATTGGTCCCTTTCCTATTGTCAAAATCATCAACCCTGCAGCCATCCGTCTACGACTACCCCCCACCCTGCGTATACATCCCACGTTTCATGTCTCCCAGGTCAAACCTGTCTCCGTCAGCCCTCTTCACCCTCCTACCCGCCCTCCACCTCCGCCCCGGTTCATCGACAATGACCCCGTTTATTCTGTCCGACGCCTACTGGACGTTCGTCGCCGGGGCCGGGGTCGTCAGTATCTGGTGGACTGGGAGGGCTACGGTCCAGAGGAGCGTTCATGGGTTCCTCGCTCCTTCATCGTGGACCCCTCCCTCATCACTGCCTTTTACAGGGCTCACCCAGAAAAGAGATCGCCTGGGGGCGATGCTTGAGGAGGGGGTACTGTAGGATTCCCTGCTTCCTCCTCCAACAACCTCCACTCTGCAGCT
>NW_023623631.1:0-4280 GCF_014905685.2 Nematolebias whitei | reverse complement strand
CTCCAAAACGCATCTGCAGCACAGGAATGACTGAATAAGCAGATAAGCTGCATCAAAAGTGAGTATAAGTGTGTTTAAATAAGTGTAATATAGGTATAGATTGACATAAAAAGCATTAAAATAATCATTTCTATATCATTCCACCCTTGCTTTTATGGCAATAATAAGTAACACACACAAAATGTATATGTTTGAATAGGCATAAAGGCAACTTAACACCTTATAAAACATTTTTTATATCATTCCACCCTTTTGCCTTTATGACATTTAAAACATAATTCCACAATACAACTTTTTAGTCTTGAAAATGCCATCCCTTTAAGTTGAACTCTAAACGATCTCCGACCTCTGAATGGTCGAGTTCTTGAGCCATTGAAATTGTTCTGGGACTTTATCCTAAATAAACTCACTCACACAGTTACTAGTTTCAAACCCCTGGAACGTTTTGATTTATTACATTCCCACTGACACGATCATTGTAAATCAAAACACCTGGTAGGTGTTCAGATTATAGTTTTTTTTTTTCACCAAACCATGTACCAGCTGTATTATAAATTTCCTGATTAATTCTTTTTTTAAACCCTAAACAAGTTCCCAAAATACACAAAGTTAATACAGAGATACATAGATCAAACTAGTTATTCTTCTTTTCACTAAACAAACAAAAGGGATACTGCATATATTTTGCGCCGTAGATAATATTCCTGTGAATATATCCCACCAATGGTGAGCCGACGCCTATACTATTAGTTTTAGCCATATGTAAAAACCTTTCTTTGAGCCATGCAGGTGGGCACTGTTAGATCAGACACGTTTAGACTTATGAGACTTGATCATTTCAGTCAACTCTATGGACTCATTCAATGCGCATTTTAAATGATCCAGAGAGACTCGCCATGGAGTAAGACGAGATTCAGAACTATAATTAGTCAAACGATAAGTCTGGTTGTTCCGAGTTCACAGATGTACACCACACACACATCCAGAGAAAGGCACCTTAGGTACTTTTTATTGTTGCTCTAACCTAGTTCATGAGTCTAATCACACAATACCTTGTCTCTGGTTAAACATGGGTTAACATGATTAGTTTCAACATACATATCACTCTTTTATCAGCTGTCTCACATAGTTGCATGTTATATGTGAGATTTGTCTGTGGCTCGAACCACTCACCCTGTACTTTTATATATATTTTTTTAAAACCAGTGTCCTTGTACAGTTATTAAAGGCAAAATGTGATATTTGCATAACTGTGGTTGCCTTCATTACATTTTGTCAATTCAGGTTTTAAATGTTCCATACTCTCCTCCACTTATGATGATTCGATGTAGTGACACCACCCTCTGGCAGGGCTCCTCCTGCAGCTGTACAAAAAAAAACTGCAAGGTACACAGGAAAACAAGTTCAAAGCTTCAATTATGTTGGAGAGCACTTTTTTCTGTGCTCCCCCACATCTTTAGCTGCAAGTTTATTTCTTTTATCAGTATTTTGACCGTTTCTTCTTGAGTCATGACAACTGATGGTATCCAGAACCTTTCTTGAGTAACTGCCAACGAAGCACGTCTCCTCCTTCTCCTTAATTGGCAGTAAAAATCAAACTTCGTTCTCCTTTTTTTTTCTTCATCTGGTTTAGCATGTACAGTTCCCACACATGTTACACAGTGGGGTTTCCACACAATTCTAATCTGACATCCAAGGTACCACTGGGATGGTTTCCCTGTGGTAGCATGCCAAAAGTCACTCTGCACTCAGATCTTGCTTGCATCTTTTTTTTTTCAACCAAAGTGAACACCTGATCCTCCTCCACGACACGTCCTGGTGTTGCTGATGAGGCGTTGTCCATCTGCAACAAGGCACGTGATGCCCAAACAGCCTGCACTCCGATCTGACTTGGCACCTTGTCACCAGCTCCTCGGGGCGACCTTGATCGTCCAAACAACCAAGACCAGGAGAGCATCAAGCTGTGGAAACAATAAAACTGCTTTTCAACAAAAAGAGAGAAGAATTAGTTTTCTCTTTAATAACACTTATAAATTGGTACATTTACCCATTTTTCCTTCTCCTGCCTCTGGGATATTGCAGACCCAGACCAATTTTATAACTTGAATTTGACCTGAAATCACTGTCACTGGCTCTAGAGTCCTCAGACCCAGGAGTTGCTAATTGGTTCTTTTTTTTCTCTCACAGGCAGCTCTGGAGTAAACACAGCCTGCAACAAATTTACTTTTCAGTTTGTCAAATCATGTCTTTCATTTTCTCAGCATTTCTTTTTTTTTTTTTTTTAACAGTTCATCCATTCTCTTAATCAGCCCAGCAGCTTTGTGGGTGATAAGGAAATATGATAAATCCATTCAACACGTTTTCCAGTAAAATGGGTCCCATTATCTGTATCTGAAGGGGACCCTCATAAAATTATTTCATCATACTAAGACTTTTTAAAGTAGATGTTTGATTTGCATATTTACAAAGATGAGTCACCAACACACCTGAATATGTATCTACAGCCGTACATACATATCTACACCCCTGTGACATGGCAAAAGGGCCAATGAAATCCGCCTGCCAGATCTGATATGGCCCCTTTTCCCCATATGTCCCTGCATTTTACTATTGTGACCCTCTCTCTCTTCTAATGCTGCATGCTTCACATCGTTGTATTTGCAGTTTCATCATCTGTCTTGTTCTACAACTTAATCAAACAATTCTTCATACATAACCACTTCATGCAAAAAGTGTCAATAATTAACTTTATTTATTAAAAAGAAATCCTTCTTCTAGTCTTGGCCCCACTCAAAATGTTTAACTCATCAGTTTTCAAAACTGAGATGTTAACTTTTTCCACAGAACCCCTCTTGAAAAGAGCTGAACTTTCACTTTAAATGTGAAACATCTGCAAAACAAGATGGTGAAATTCTTTTTATCTCAGATATTTTTGGATACTTCTAGAGTTGTTTTTAGATGCTGTCAAAACTATAGCTGCAGGTAAAGCATTTATAAACAACATATGTTGCACTTCCTTCCAAACAACATACAATGCACTTCTTTCAAAGCAAACAGCTTAATTTAACACATCCAAACAACATATTTATTTCTAGACATTTCAAATCCACCCTTTTCCCCTTAAACCATCTTGACTTTAGGCATTTTAAAACATCCTTAGTGGCCCAAAATGTCAATACTTGTGCCTTTAATGGCAACATCAGATGTCTTAATTTCTCCTTTGACATTTGGCATTTTAAAATCAATATCACCTTCAAGTTTTGGGGCTTTTTAATTTAACGTCAAGATCTGGGCTCTCTAATTCTGGACCTTTGATGTTCAATGTTTGACAATATCTGCTTTTCAGAGTGTTGATGTCAACTTTTGGACCCTACTTTTGCCCCTCTAATCCAAATAATGGCTTCCAGCCCTCAGCTCTTCAGCTGACACATCATTCATCTCAGCTGCATGCACTCCTGCCTGCATTAATGCCCTCCAGAAAGCAGAACGGGTAGGTTCCTGCATGTTTTTCTGGCCGTCCCTTCTCGGCCCACGACCCATGGGTTGGCTAAATTATTTTTTCACAGTTTTCAGCTCTGTGCTCCTCCTTGTGAACGCACAGCGAGCGCACCCCTCAGCACATCTCTGCTCGCACTCCCACAGGGTCACCCAATGACCCTGTAAATCAGAGTCCTCCGATGTTATCTGTCGGGCTGTTTCTACACAAACTTCAAACAACGGTCTCGAGTCTTGCAAAGCTCTGACTCGATGTGCTGAATTCATTACCTGACCTCCACCTCTGTCTAACAGCCTCGAAACTCGAGCATCTGTGGGTTGTGATATTAAACTCGACGGATTCCATCCGTCAGCCAACCTTGCAACATAAGCTCCGACTCGTTCCGGCAAAACATCACGCTCTTTCTTCCTCATTTTCTCTCTTTTAAGCCTGCATATCTGACCGACCGCGCTCTCAGCTACATTAATCAAGCGGTCTAGCTTGCACTCTGTCTGCGCATCAGATAACAACTGTTTTCGTTGTAAAAACTGTTTCTCTTTCTCCTGAACTTCCTCAACACGTTTCTCTTTCTTTCTTTTAAATTTTCCTCGCAACCGGGACACCTGCTCCACCGCCCCTTCAACTACTCTGCTCATTCTCCCAAACTGAGCGAGCGACTGAGTGTGCCGTCTTTTCTGACCTCTATTGCCTGCAAAAGTGGTCAAAACATCACTCGGACTATCTGCTTGCAGAAAAATTGTTCTAACAACATAAGATGGGCTTCTTCCCCCCTCTTAAAAAACAA
>NW_023623630.1:0-4280 GCF_014905685.2 Nematolebias whitei | reverse complement strand
TCTGGTGTCGAGGGAGCTATTTGTAAATTAGAAACTAATATGGAGGAGATAGTTCGTTTACTCAAGTCATCCTCTTCTCCCGAACCAGTTCAAGTCTGTCCGGTTCCTACCCGGGAACCTAGGCTCTCGCCACCTGAGGCATTTTCTGGAGCACCCGACCAATGCCGTCCATTTATCACACAATGCGAGATCCACTTCCAACTTCAACCCTCCATGTTTACCTGCGACCGCTCCAAAGTCGCATATATGATCTCGCTGTTAACAGGCAAGGCCAAAATATGGGGGACTTCAGAGTGGCAAAGAGACTCACAGTTTGTTTACTCTCTTCAAAGCTTCAAGAAAGAGTTATGCCGAGTTTTTGACCCAGTTCTTCCGGAACGAGAGGCTGCCAGACGTCTATTCGACATCAAGCAAGGTAACCGTCGCGTCACAGATTATATCATTGACTTTCATTCTGTATCGTCCGGCAGTCACTGGAATGACGAGGCATTAACCGATGCCTTTTATCGAGGCTTGGACGACGCCATTAAGGACGGGCTGGCAACCCAGAGACTTCCAGAGACATTACAAGGTTTGGAGGACCTGGCCACAAGACTCGACCTCCGACTGGCTGAACGCTCTCGGGAAAGGAAGTCTGCTACGTCATCTTCCGTCAGGCAACGCGGTGAGTACGGCGCTCACACGAAGACATGGGACTTACCTCCTGTTTCTTCACCTCGTCCGACAGTGGAGCCTCGGCAGCCGTCACCAGGTCCGGCTGAGGAGCCAATGCAGCTGGGCCGAAGCAGACTCACTCCGACGGAGCGGGATCACCGCCGAAGGAATCGGCTGTGTTTCTATTGCGGCAACGCTGGACACGCCGTCTACTTTTGTCCGGTAAAAGGCGGGGCTCAATAAACGAGAGGAGATGTTTATTGAGTCGCGCATCCACTTCCTCCATCTCCTCACCATTCGTCATCCCCGCCGAGATCTGCGTTCCGGGTAAGGTCTGTTCATCTGTCAAGGTTTTTGTTGACTCTGGAGCCGATACGGAGTTTTTGGACTATGGGTTCGCTGTTACTGCCGGTATTAAAATCCTGCAGTCTTCTAAGAACCATTCCGTTGTCGCTCTTGATGGTCATCCTCTCAACTCCTCCTCCCAGGTCTCAGAGCCCGTCACGTTATGTTTAGGTGGCAATCATAAGGAACTCATCAGTTTTCTCATAATAAACTCTCCTGAGAACCCCGTAGTCTTGGGTGCTACCTGGCTATCTAAACATAACCCACACTTAGATTGGAGGCGGAGGGAAATTTTGGGATGGTCAGAAGAATGTCTCTCTACCTGCCTTTATGAAGCTGTGGTTCCTTCAGACTCTGTCACTCAGTCGCACAGTTATTATCCGGACTTGGCTAAGGTTCCCACTGACTATCATGACCTCAAGGAGGTATTTAATAAAGTTAAGGCCAAGTCGTTACCCCCGCACAGACCCTATGACTGCCCTATTGATTTAATGCCCGGTACCACACCACCCAGAGGGGGCCTTTATTCTTTATCCTCTCCAGAACAAGAGGCCATGAAGTCTTACATTCAGGAGTCCCTGCAGGCTGGGATCATCAGACCTTCGGTCTCTCCTGCAGGGGCCGGTTTCTTTTTTGTTAAGAAGAAGGATCAGACCCTCCGTCCCTGCATTGACTTTAGAGGTCTGAACAAGATTACTGTTAAAAACAAGTACCCGTTACCCTTGATGAACACTGCATTTGACCTTCTGCAGGGATCCAAGGTTTTCACTAAGCTCGACCTCCGTAATGCCTACCATCTGGTTCGCATCAGAGAGGGGGACGAGTGGAAGACGGCATTCAACACACCCACTGGACATTATGAATATTTGGTGATCCCATTCGGGCTCACCAACGCTCCTGCAGTTTTTCAATGTCTTGTAAATGATGTGCTTAGGGATATGGTTAACAAGTTTGTTTTTGTTTATCTTGACGACATTTTGATTTTTTCTAAGGACATTAACGCTCATAAAAAACACGTTAGATCTGTTTTAACCCGGCTTCTGCAAAATGGTCTATATGTAAAAGCCGAGAAATGTGAGTTTCACACCACCTCCACTACTTTCCTGGGTTTTGTTGTCTCCCCAGACTCTGTGTCCATGGACTCTTGCAAGGTGGCTGCTGTGGTGGACTGGCCCACTCCCAAGGACCGGAAGCAACTGCAACGCTTTCTGGGGTTTGCTAATTTTTATAGACGCTTTATAAAAGGTTACAGCCAACTCGCTAAGCCTCTTCACGAACTTACCTCATCCAAGTCACGTTTTGTTTGGTCCACCGCAGCAGCCAAAGCCTTTTGTGATCTCAAAAAACTGTTTTCTTCAGCTCCCATCCTCCGGGCCCCCAACCCCGACGAGCCCTTTGTCGTCGAAGTTGATGCCTCCAGTACTGGGGTGGGGGCCATTCTTAGTCAGCGCAGCCTGGAGGGACGCCTACATCCTTGTGCTTTCTTTTCAAAGGGTCTCTCCGAGGCAGAAAAGAACTATGACATTGGGGATCGGGAGCTGCTGGCCGTCAAACTCGCCCTTGAGGAGTGGAGACACTGGTTGGAGGGCTCCAGGTTCCCTTTTTTGGTTTGGACTGACCATAAGAACCTGGAGTACCTCAAATCCGCTCGTCGCCTCAACCCCCGTCAGGCCAGGTGGGCATTATTCTTTTCACGTTTTAACTTCACTTTGTCTTTTCGACCCGGTGAGAAAAACACCAAGCCTGATGCCTTGTCTCGCATCCTGGAGAAGGATGAAGTCCCTTCCTCTCAGGAGGATCAGTTTATCCTCCCTGAAACTGCCCGCCTGGCCGTTACCCAGCTTGAGTTGGATCTGAAGGCTTCCAACCAGACCAATCCTCCTCCACCTAGTTGCCCACCCAATCGTTTATTTGTCCCTCCCTACATGGTTAGACAAGTTTTGGATTTCACTCATAGTTCTCGTCTATTCTGTCATCCTGGTTTGAGTAAAACGTTGTCCCTGGTTAGGTCACAGTTTTGGTGGGAGACCTTATTTCAGGATGTCCAAACCTATGTGCGATCTTGCCCCTCCTGTTCCCAATCCAAACCTTCCAAGCGCCCTCCTTCAGGGCTGTTACGCCCCCTTCCCTGTCCATCTCGTCCCTGGTCGCACATAGGAATGGATTTCATTACCGGTCTCCCACCATCCAATTCTCACTCGGTCATCCTCACTATTGTAGACCGCTTTTCCAAAATGGTCCATTTGATTCCCCTTCCCAAACTACCATCATCCAAGGAACTCGCCCTGATCATGGCCAGGGAGGTTTTTAGACTCCACGGTCTGCCCACTAACATTGTTTCCGACAGGGGTCCTCAGTTTGTCTCTCTCTTTTGGAGGGAGTTTTGCTCCCTCCTGGGCATTGACATTAGCCTCTCCTCTGGGTTTCACCCTGAGACCGATGGCCAGACGGAGAGGGCTAATCAGGAGGTCGAGGGCAAGCTGGGGATTCTATGCCAACAGGACCCCGAGAAGTGGAGCTCCTCTCTGCCTTGGGTTGAACATGCCCTCAACTCCATTCCTTCCTCGGCCACCGGTTTGTCCCCTTTTTACGTTGTCTTTGGTTATCAGCCCCCTGTCGTCTCTCTCCAGGAGAGGGAGGCTTCTGTCCCCTCCGCTCATCTGGCCGCCCTACGCTGCCAGAGGGTTTGGAGGAAGGCCAGACGCGCCTTGTTGAAGAGTAGGGCGGCCTTTCGCAAGCAGGCCGACCACCATAGAACCCCCCAGCCCATTTACTCCATAGGCCAAAAGGTGTGGTTGTCCACCAAGAATTTCCCACTTAAGCTCCAGTCCCGTAAACTGGCCCCTCGTTTCATTGGTCCCTTTCCCATTTCCAAAATCATCAACCCTGTGTCTGTTCGCTTGACTCTTCCTAGGTCCCTCCGTGTCCATCCCACCTTCCATGTTTCTTGCATCAAACCGGTGGTCTCCTCCTCTTTTCATGCCCCTGCTCACGCCCCTCCACCCGCCCGCTTCATTGAGGGTGGCCCTGTCTATACTGTGCGCCGTCTCCTTCGCTCTAGGCGGAGGGGACGGGGGGTTCAGTACCTGGTCGACTGGGAGGGGTACGGTCCTGAGGAACGTTCCTGGGTCCCCTCCCGTCACATCCTCGACAGGACTCTCATCGCCGACTTCCACGCTCTCCATCCAGATCAGCCAGGTGGAACGCCAGGAGGCGTTCCTTGAGGGGGGGATCTGTCATGAATCACGTCCCTGTATTTAGATCTTTATCACTCTGTTCAC
>NW_023623629.1:0-4281 GCF_014905685.2 Nematolebias whitei | reverse complement strand
AGATAAATCTCCATTTTCCATCTTAAACTCTCCTTTCTCCTAAAAATTAATCCAGATGTTTTCATTAATGTCTGTGGTGATGCAACGGAAAATCATGGCCGTATGATTTTCCTGATTGTAAAACTAATTACACTGTTATTTACTATTCTACCAAATTAATATAAACAGTGGCTGTAAAACGCTTTATTCTGTTTATACTACATATTGGTGGCCCGTATACGTGTTCATAAATGACTGTGTATTCGTGTAAATATTGATTTTACATGTTGGCATGAAGAAAAATAACAGTTTGTCAGCTGTGCTGAAACGCCTCTCAGGCTGCGCCGCTTGAAGTCAAAACGCTGCATGTTTAAGCGTGTTGGGCTGTGAGGCTCAGAAAGCTCACAGAAATACTGCAGCTAGTGACGTTTTGAAAGCTGAAAAAGTGTCATTGAGCCTTTTTAAAGCTGAAAGTGTACGCTGTTATGTGTAGCTAAGCTGGTTTTGAGCTGTGGAAACGCTTTATTCTGTTTAAAGACGGTCCAGACGCGGTTCTGGTACCGGCTCTGTTCTGAAAAGGTTCGGACGAGTTGTTTAAATAGCTAGAAAGACGTTTTTGAGACCGGAGTAGCAGACTCCGTGCAACTCAGAATTGATTCGTTACAATTTTTAACAGGAAAAAGTGCATTTTGACAGTTTAAAAGACTAAAAGTTGACAAACTTATTTCAGGCTAATCTAACATGCTAGTTGGAAAAACGCTTCGTGATTGGTTGGATTTGCTGCTGTGGAGCGCTCTGATTTGCTGAGAAAGTGAATGACGTGCCTACGTCATTTCCTCTCACCCCCGTGCTGCTTTGTGATTAGTGATTTCAGTCACGTGACCCGAAAAATGAAGACTCGTTTTCATAGGGAAATAAAATCTGCTTTTTAAAGCTGAAAAGCGCTTTAAAGTGTATTTTGATACGCTGGTTAAGTTCTTCGAAGCATACTCGCTGAAATTTTGCCACGTTAGAGTTTAAAATCCGTCATTAAATGATGTTTTTGAACAACGCTAGCGATGCTAATTTTAAGCTAACAGCTAACGACCGGATGAGTGACGTGTCACGTCACTTCCTCCATGTCGGAAATGAGCTTTGCCGTGCTTAAAATCACTAAATAAAGCTGCCATATGTCCCAGAAAACTCATGTTTCATGCAAAAAAGTCATGCTTGTTAAAGAAACGCCACGTTTACGCTTAAATTCGTTCAGAAATGTTGATTTTAACCGAGTTTAGCCGAGGCTAACTTTAAGCTAAGCGGCTAAAAACAGGATGTCAACTGAACGTCACAGGAAGTCGTCATAGACTCCTGCTGGTAAAAAGCTAAACACTGCCCCCTCCTGGAGAAACTTGGGATCACAGTTTCACTTCAGTTTTAGGTATTTTAGTGAAATTAAACGTTTTTTTTTTCCTCTGTAAGACGAACTTTGAGTTAACAAACTTCCTCTAGCTGAATAATCACTGTTATCTTGCACTTAAAAAGTAAGAGGTATTTATGCAAAAAAAGGCATTTACCAGGACATTTTCATTCACTGAATTCCTCAAACAAGGAGGGACAAAATGAAAAATTAGAAACTTTTTAAAAGATACGGTTCAAATATTCACAGAGTTGAACAGTTTACTCATTTGCTTGAGAGATAATGCACGTTTAATTGCAAAATCACTAAATAAGAGTAAACTTATCAGGAAAAAGAAACTTTTCTGTTTAAGTTACCACCTAAAAATAAATCTTCCTATTTAATTTTAAATAGAGGATGAGACAGGAGAACAGGAATGACAGTTTTTCTGAAGAAAGACTGATTAATCCTGACACATCATCAACTTTTCTTTTTCTTTTCACCACTTGGTTCTATGAGTAACTGTTAAAATAGCAAATTTCTGGAACAGAACGGTTTAAAAAGTGTCTTTAAACTGATTTGCTGTGAGACTTTTTAGAAAAATTGCAGGTTTATTAAAAATTCAGTGCTTTAGAGTAAAATACACTAAAAGAGCTTGGTACTCTAGTATCTGTTGAAAAATAAGCACATACAAGTAACACTGCATGGAAGCATTTACTTAAATATTCATGAATTGGGGTAAAACCTGAGACAGGTGCTCACATTTGAATAAGGTGACTTATAACAGTACTTTAGTGTAAACCCAAAGCTAAAAATAGTGTGACACTCATTGACATTTGAATACAATTATTTACCTGTAAAAATATCTGAAGCTTGCAACTGTTTTAAACAGATAAAGTGCTACACAGTGAATGAACATGACAGGTGTGTTAGAAAAAGACTTTGATCCTTATGGGATAAGGGACTGTTTAGAGAATGCGTTAGCGCTTCTGACAGATTCCTTACATCCATATGATAAACAGGCAGAGAGCATGAACCCAAAAGAGTTATTGGACAATCTGAAGGAGGTTGCAGAAAGGGTGACCTCTACAGAAATTACAAAGTCAAGTTATGATCAGCTGGCTAAAATTGCAATTTTGCTGAAAGGATCGTTCTATGCAGTTGTTGAGAAAGCTGATGACCTTACACTAAGGTTAGACAGTGAAAAAGTGTTTGCTCAGGAAATTGAAGATCACTACCTTCAATTTAGAAGCGAACACGAGGTCCTCATGACGAAACATTATGAACAGATGTTTCAGTTAGAGCAAAATGCACGTGCAGAAGTTGATTCAATGACCAGCAAAATACAATTACTTGAGGCATCACTATCTGAAGCCAGGGATGCTACAAATGTGCTTAACAAAGATCTGGAAGAACTCAGAATGGATAAACAGATATTACTGGAAAAAGTTGTGCGTTCACGACGTGAATGTCGGTCATCGCAGGAACGCCTGAAGGCTTGTGAGGAGGAACTGGCCGCAGCAACAAACAAGATTTCTGACGTGGGGCGAGTTTGTCTGGAACTCAGAGAAGACCGTGGACAGAGTTCAGGTCACCCACAAACACCTCAGAAAGACGTTGTTGCACATCCTGCTTTTAATCCACCCTCATCTCGGGCGGTAGGAACAGACCTGAACAGGTCTCCTCCACAAAACATGCAACAGAGTGCATGGAAACTTCCTCTTTCAATGGATGTTCTGCTAAAACTCTCAAAATATGTACAACGCTTTGTACCTGGACCGATGGGCTCATCTGGAACAAAAGCGTATCTCAGAGATCTAGAGTTCAGATTGAGATCTTATCCTAATGCTACGGTTGAGGATAAGATCAGTCTGATACGGCTCACTTCGGACAGAGAGGTGTTCACCTTCATCGAGCGTCTACCAGATGCAACGAGAAGGGATTACAACCTTCTGTGTGAAGCTTTGATCAGAGAATACGACTCCTGCACGGGACCTGCTGGTTTCCCAGCTGCAGACAAGGTCACGCAGGGTAAAACTGAACATCCAAAAGTTTATTACAAAAGAATCTTCCAAGCTTATTTTGGTTACAGAAATGAAACCGGAATGGAGGAAAAAGAAAATTTTAAATTTGTTTTCAGCAAAAATCTCCACACTGACATACGCATGTCAGTACAAATGATGGCAAATTTCAGAGAAAAATCCATCAATGAGATTAAACAGTGTGCTGTGAATGTGTTTGAGGCATGTTCTCATGCTAAGACGCCCATAGAGGTGTTTCCTGGTATAAAGGTTAAACCCCACTCCCTAGAAATGGAAGGAAGGCGCGCGTATCCACCTCCTCCTAAAACAGGCGAGAAAAGGCAGTATTTTCAAACTAACAAACCACGTAATGAAGGTGCACGCTGGGACAAAAAGGCTCCTCTTTCAGAGGATGAACGTGATTGTCGTACATGGGACATGCGCAGGACGCAACGATATGGGATCCAAGAGGACCCATATTATCAGGGGAAATCCGAAGAGGAACCCCCAAAAGACGTACCTAGCCGCCACCCACCTCGGACGAAACGTACCGAGGCGATAAAATCACAAAGGTCCCAGGAACAAGGCCCTAAACCTCTGAGCTCGGAAGAGACAGAGGAAATACAAAGGTTTTTAGACACTTTGATACACGCTGAAATGGGAACCCAACCAGGAGCACTATGTAGTGATCTGATCGCTACTAAATCTGAAGGCGCGAATGACAACATTACAGATGTCGGTGAAACACACCAAGACATTGCTGTTATTGCCTCCAACAACCCCTCATCGGACGAAGGGGGGGTAAACTCACACACAAACGATGATGAGTCATCGCAAACTGAAAACTTAGAACCTGATTTTCATGATTTTGAACTAGGCACTCCAGTTCTGGGAGGACTCCCAGAT
>NW_023623628.1:0-4282 GCF_014905685.2 Nematolebias whitei | reverse complement strand
AGAATTAGGAGTCAGATTCTAAAAGGAACAAATATTATTCCACAACAATTCCCCCTTTCGACCTCAAAGAAAAAGAGGTCGACATCAAGTTGAAGAATATGCTTCTCTGCGCCGAAGTGGTTGAATCTCAAAATCAGTAAATTCATATCCTCTGCGCATTAGGAGCTGACGAGCTATCTCAGGGTCACGCTTCTCTAAAGTGGAAGTGATAAGACGTACTGACAGAGATCTCAGACAGGGAATACAACAACATCCACATGTGATTAAAATAGCTGCAAATACTGCAATGGACATTAACATGGACACAATCATCTGCTTCCAGGGGCCAAACACTTTGAAGAGCCATTCATCAAGAGGATTATCTACACCAGAGTGAGATTTCATCTCATTAGACAACGTTCTCAAACCTTCAAGTGCACGGGTCACTTTTCCATCAGGGGCAGTGTTATTAGGAATAAAACTACAACACAAGTCACCAAACATGCTACACACCCCTCCTTTCTCAGCTAAAAGCATATCAAGCGCCATTCTGTTTTGCACAGCCATAAGAGAAGTCGGAGCTAGTTGCTCCGCTAAGCCCTCAACAGCGTCTCTGGTAAGGTTGGACAGACGCATGACATTGTAATGTATGTAATTTATTCGGTCAACATTTTTATTTGGTGTAATTGGGAAATATGCTGAAACAACAGGTAAATTTTCAAAACCTGTCGCAATCTGATCTACTAATTTGTGCTCATCAGGAACTCCCCTAGGGATTCCTATGGCATCAATATAAGTAGTCGAGCCCACAGTGGGGTCAAAATTATGAGTTGAACGTCTCTTCCTAATGGGAGAGATGGAGGTGTCATTTAAAACTTCCAAACGAGGGCCAATCAAGGTCAACGATGCAGCTAAGCGTACTAATGCACACAATCCCACAGAATCCTGAGGGATATGTGTTAGTAAACGTCTACCACCACAATAATAATACAGGTCAGCGCGAGCCACCTTACCCACACGAGTGTTGTCAGAGACATTTTGTTGCGTGATATTACACCATTCATTCTGAATTTGTCCTAAGGCAACTCTTTTGTTTGCAGTTGAGGTGTAATTAAAACAGTAATAGTCAAATCGTTCTACCGGAGCAAACGAGCCTAATTTGGTTATATTAGAAATAATTGGGAATAGCTGAGCTAAGGTAGTGCAATTCTTAGTATATTTTCTCATAGTCAAACTTAACATGCAATGAAATCCCCAAGCATCCTCTAGGTGTAATGGAGCTGGCTGGGTGTACAAGTTTGGTCTAGCTGCAGCACAAGCTACACACTCAGACAAAGAAGCCTGTCTAGCAGCCTCAGCGAGCCAAGCTAACCAAATATTAGAGTCAGTATAGCCAGTGGACATAGCAATCACATCCACAGGGGTTAAGCTGGTATAGTCAACACTATCAATTCGCATAGGCATTGGAAACGATGACTCCTGGGTCGGAGGAGGAGTAGGATCTTGGGCTGGCAACTCTGTAAGAGCAAGTTGTAACACCCGGAAAGGGTCCTTGCCAGTGACATCCGCGGCTACAAGCACATAAATGGGTTCCGTCACCAAGGTGTAGATCATCTCACGCTTTGTGCTGGTTAACTTATTCCAAGTTCGAACATACTCAAAGGACAATAACAAGTGTCTGTTATTTTTTGCCAAGGTGGCATGTGCCCTCCACCAATCTCTGTAATTAGTCAGATGTCCAGACATATCAGGTTTCCATGATCCCGAATACAACGTGACATAATTCCACTCAGGACACCAGAAACATTTGGATGGATTGGGACATGGACAAATATAAAAGGCTGCATTCGCAATACGGTAATCCGTACAATAAAACATGTCACAGATTGGCAGGCTTAGGGTCGTGGTGGTGTCTTTGGGATACTCTACTTTCAGCACCGGAAGGCCATACGCATCTTTCATGACTGTGTGTGGTGTCACACTCCTTCTTACCCTGCCTGTTTCACCAGTCTGCTCACACTCTGGTAAACCGGGAATGATGCAGAAATATTCAAAAGAGAAAATGAGTGACAACACTATGGATGACAAAGCACCTATCCCTATCACAACGTACTTTGATGACCACCGCATTTTGATCTTGTAAACTGAAACTATACTCAATTAATGAAGATGTCTCGCACAGCAACCTCCACAGCAGACAGCCAGTCAAGCCGTTCCTTTAACACAAAATGAATACAAAATAACACTCTGTTAATATACTGCTTATAATTGATTATAGATATTTCTTTTTAACGTTACAAACTGAATATACTTAATACTTTCAAGCTAAGTAAATAAATGGATGCACTCTAAACCAAGACTGCAATTAAAAGATAAGAGAAAAATGGTTAGTACACATATCATACAATATTGTTACAATCACAAGTACTCAGGGCATACCCTGGGGTGCTCAGAGACCGATCCTCCTATTGTCTCTGAGTTTTCTTCATGAAGTGTGAGACTCTAAGATGTCGTGTTTTTGTCGTATCTAGGTGTCTGTATTAAATGTGGATTTTCCAGCACCCAGTGACCCACTCAAACAAAGTCCTTCAGGGCCCGCACGCAACTTTACCAGGCTGCTTCGGTCTACAAGACATGAATGTCCAGTTTTACGACTTTAGATGGTTTCTGCCAGCTCCCTCGCTCTTCCTGGCTCTGAGGCAGGCGCACACTGGCTCCAGTGGTACCAAACGTCCCCCTTTCCTCTGAGGCGGACTGCGTGGGACGTTCGCTCTGTAACCTGATAGGGGCCCGTCCACCTGGGCTCCTGCCACTTCCTTTTAATGACCCTCAGCAAGACCCACTCCGCGGTGGGGAGACCAGGTTCCTCTGGTCTTTCTGTTAGGCTCTGTTTGTGGTGAACCTGCTGAGTAAAGTTAGACACTAATGCTTTTAACTCATCAAAGTATACCTTATGGTCCATTTTACGGTCCTCCTCACTGGTCAGTGAGCATACGGTTGGTCCTGGAAAGGGTCTTCCTGTAGTTAACTCATAGGGAGAAAAGCCAGTTCCATTATTAACAGAAGTTCTCACGCTCATTAGAGCAATTGGTAAAGCATCAACCCAGTTCAATTTAGTCTGTGCACAGATTTTGCCCAATTTTTGTTTTATGTTCTGGTTCATCCTTTCTACCTTCCCTTGAGATTGAGGATGATACACGGTTCCAAAAGCATGTTTTAGGCCTAACATTTTTTCCACAGCCTGCAGATCTGTGTTTTTAAAATGTGTGCCATTGTCTGATCTTATTTTTGTTGGAAAACCTTGTCTGGGGATGTAATGGTTAATCAGAAACTTCACCACTGTTTTGCTGTCTTCTCTTCTTGCAGGTATGGCTTCTGGCCACCCTGTAAATGCGTCAACACACATCAATACATATCTGAACCCTTTAACAGGTTCCAACATATCAGTGTAATCTAGAATCACCTCCTGTCCCGGTCGGTGCAGGAGAGGAAAATAACCTCGTTCAGGTTTTACTGTAGGCCGAATGTTGTACTTTAAACAAACAGTACAGGTGTCAACATATGCTGTTACCATATCTTTCAGATGCGGGTGTGACCATTGTCGAAGATTTCTTAACATTTGTCTGCATCCCACGTGTGCTAATCCATGTGCTTCCTGAAACACTGCCTGTTTTAAAGTCATAGGCAAGATCCACTTCTGATTCGGTCCTACCCACACTTTAAATTCACCTATTTTCTGACCTCCTCTGTTAAACCATAATGTCCTTTCCTCTGGGGAAGCTGTAGCTTGAGCCTCTGCTACAGTTTTCTCATCCCACTGATTCACTTTCTGACATTCCTCTTCCACTGTCACCATCTGGACTCTTGGCAAATAGCCAGCAGCTATCTTGGCTGCTCTGTCAGCTTGCCTGTTTCCTTCCGCTGTGTCTGATTGTGTAACATCATGACCTTTGCACTTCACAACCGCCACTTTTGCTGGCCACATCAAACTGTCAGCTAAATCCTTAATGAGTTCCTCATGTTTAATTGGTTTGTTACCTGCTGTTCGAAAACCTGCTCTTTTCCACTGTGGTAATTGTACATGAATTACACCATACACATATGCTGAGTCTGTGTACACTGTAACCTCTTTTCCTTTGCTCAATTTCAAAGCCTCAACGACTGCCTGAATTTCAGCTTTTTGAGCTGACTGATGACCTTCTAGCTGCCCTGAGCTCAGTACCTCATACTCAACACCATTCTGCTGTACCACAGCAAATCCTGATCTCAAAGACCCATCCTCACACCTGAAGCAGCAACCATC
>NW_023623627.1:0-4283 GCF_014905685.2 Nematolebias whitei | reverse complement strand
GAACCCGCGTTAAATGATGAATATATCCCAGCATCTGTTCATCTACAACTGGTGGCCCGTACGGGGATCCTAAATGGACTGTAACCGTGTACACATTGATTTTCATGTTGGCAAGGTTGTACAATAACAGTTTATCAGCTGTGCTGAAAAACCGTGCGTCTTTACGCAGCGCAATTGGAGCTGCGCGCTTGTGTTACGCTGGCGATGTTTTAAAAGCTGAAATTGTGTCATTGAGTCTTTATAAAGCTGAATTGTACGTCTGTATGTGTAACATAAGCTGGCTTTGAGCTGTGGAAACGCTTTATTCTGTTTAAACTGTGTTCCAGACGCTGTTCTGGTCCGGTTCGGTGGTTCCGACTCGGTTCTGGAAAAGTTCGAACGAGTTGTTGAATAGCTAGAAAGACGTTTTGAGACCGGAGTAGCAGACTCCGGGCAGCTCAGGGGTTGATTCGTTACATTTTTAGCAGAGAAAGTGCATTTTGATGGTTTAGAAGACGATAAGTGATAAAAAAGTTTCAGGCTACATTAACATGGCTGCTAACGCTTCGTGGTTGCTTGTTTGCTGCTTTGGGCAGCTCTGATTTGCTGAGAAAGGTTGACTGACGTCACCTCCCCTCACCCCTACGCTGCGTCATTGGTTGAGAAAGACCGTGTGTAACGTTCTGATTGGATGAGGGAAGTGTCAATCACGTCACCCGGAAATGAAGACTCGTTTTCATAGGGAAATAAAATCTGCTTTTTAACGCTGAAAAGTGCATTAAAGCTGTGTTCTGAAACGCTGTTTACATTCTTCGAAGCATATTCGCTGAAAGTTCGCCACGTTTGAGTTTAAAGACCGTCATAAAATGATGCTTTTGAACTACGCTAGCGATACTAAATTTTAAGCTAACAAGCTAACGACCGGATGGATGACGTGTCACGTCACTTCCCCCAAGTCGGAAATGAGCTTTACCGTGCTTAAATTCACTAAATACGGCTGCAATTTTGTTCCACAAAACTCATGTTTCATGATATAAGGTCTGATTGAAAAAATTTTGCCACGTTTGTGTAAAAAATCCGTTCAGAAGTGTTGGTTTTCACCGAATCGAGCCGATGCTAATTTAAGCTAAGCGGCTAACAACAGGATGTCAACCGAACGCCACAGGAAGTTATAGCACCCCTAGTGGATAACACAAACAGTGTCTGAGTTAAAATTGTTGAGGTTCTGCTGACATCTTGTGGAGAAGACGTGGGATCGCAGGTTTTCACTTCGTTTTTAGGTAAAGAGTGACATTAAACGTTTTTATTTTTCTGAAAGGCAATTTTTGAGTTAAAAAACTTCCTCAAAGCTGAATAAACACTGTTATCTTGCGTTTTAAAAGTTATGAAGGTATTTATGCAAGGGGCTTTTACCAAACAAATTTTTATTCACTGATAAATCCTTGAGAAACAGGTACATAATAAAAATTTAGAAACTTTTAAATAAGATACAGTTACACATATTCACAGAGTTGAATAGTTTACTCATTTTGCTAGAAGATAACGCACGTTTAAGTGATAAATCACTAAATAAGAGTAAAACTTATCAGGAAAAAGAGATTTTCTGGTTTCTTTTGCCACCTAAACATTTACATCTACTATTTAATTTCTAAATAGCAGATAATGGCGGACGAAGAGGTAAACACTGACCCCTTACAATCCGAGGATGCGGTCCAGACAGCCTTACACATTTTAACAAATTCAATTCTTGGCAAAAATGTGGAGGAATTGCGAGACCTTGATGACGATCAAAGACATGAGGAGCTGCAGAGTTTATCAAGAGCAGCTACAGTGAAGGAGGACACAAAATCAAGCCGCGTACGGTTAGCAAAAATCTCTCTGCTTCTGAAGGCGGAATTAGACCGTTTGGTGGTAGAAAAGGGCGTGCTATTCAACGGATATAGGTCTGAAAAAGAGAGGTGTGACGAATTGATGATTGAATCTGAGTCGCTGAAGCAACACCTTGAGGCTGCTGAAGACCTCTCACAGAAAGAGCTGTCAGAACAGGCTCAATCATATGAGGAGAAGTGTGCCGAGCTGATAAGTGAATCTGAGTTGCTGAAACAAAAGTTTCAAACTGATAAGGACCTCTCAAAGAGAGAGCTGTCAGAACAGGCTCGATCATATGAGGAGAAGATTGCGGATAAGGAACGAGCGTACCAAGACGCGTGTGCAGATAACGATAAGTTACAAGCACAGTTGAAAGCCGCTTTAAGGGAGCTGGACGTTTGCAAGGCAGACAAGGGGTTAATAACCCGGAGTTGGCTGACTTTACAAGATAAAAATCAGTCAACAAATGAGCGTCTGGCAGCTTGTGAGGAGAATTTGGCTACAGCTACAGAATGGATTTCTGTAATGGAGCAAGCTGATCCGAGAATCGAACGGGGTCGGCTACAACCGCCCCAGACAGATGCTGTTGCACCTCCTCCCCTTAGCCCCGTTTCAACACCCCCAACCCGGGGGATAAGGACGGGTCTGCACCCACATGCACCTCTTCCTCCTGACGCCAGGCAGTCAACTCCACCCCCATCTCGGGCGGTGGGGTTCGACCTGCACCGGTATGCACCTCTTCCTCCTGACGCCAGGCAGTCACCTCCACCCCCATCTCGGAGGGTGGGGACAGACCTGCACCAATATGCACCTCCTCCTACCAACCCTTATCAGCCACCCCCACCCCCACCATGGGCGGTAGGGGCAGGCCTTGACCAGTCTGCACCACCAGTCACACAAGTTAGACCGGTGATACAGTCTCCTTCAATGGATGACTTGCAGAAAATCTCAAAGTATGTACAACGCTTTGTTCCCGGGCCTATGGGGTCAGCAGGAACAAAAGCGTATCTCAAAGATCTGGAGTTCAGATTGAGGTCTTATCCTAATGCTACGGTAGACGATAAGATAAGTCTGATGCGGCTCACTTCAGACAGAGAGGTGTTCACCTTCATCGAGCGTCTACCTGATGCAACGAGGAGGGATTACAACCTTCTGTGTGAAGCTTTGATCAGAGAGTACGACCCCTGCACGGGACCTGCTGGTTTTCCAGCTGCAGACAAGGTCACGCAGGGTAAAAATGAACATCCAAAAGTTTATTACAAAAGAATCTTCCAAGCCTATTTTGGTAACAGAAATGAGACCGGAATGGAAGAAGATGATGGTTTTAAGTTTGTTTTCAGCAAAAATCTCCACTCTGATTTTAAAAAATCAGTACAAATGATGGCAAATTTCAGAGAAAAATCCATCAGTGAGATTAAACAGTGTGCTGTGAATGTGTTTGAAGCATGTTCTCATGCTAAGACGCCCATAGAAGTGTTTCCTAGTGTAAAGGTTAAACCCCTCCCTCTTGAACTAGAAGGACGACGTGCTTCGCCGCCTCCTCCTAAGAAGAAAGAGAGAAAACAGTCTGTTCAAGCTAACAAACCGCGTCCTGAAGGTGCACGCTGGGACAAAAAGGCTCCTCTTTCAGAGGAAGACAGTGATTATCGAAAAAGGGGTGGGCGCAGGACGCAACGATATGAGAAACCATATCAGCAGGGGCAGTACGTAAAGGAAACCCCGCAAGACGTACCTGACCGTCCCCCACCTCGGACGAAACGGACCGAGGCGAAAAAATCACAAAAGTTCCAGAAACAAGGCCCCACACCTCTGAGCTCGGAAGAGACAGAGAAACTACGCAAGTTGTTGGAAACTTTGAAACACACTGACACGGGAACCCAACCAGGAGCACTTTGCAGTAATGTAATTCCTATTACATCTGAGGGCGCGAATGACAACATAACAGGTGTCGGTGGACCACACCAGGACATAACTGTTGTTGCCTCAAACAACCCCTCATCAGAGAAAGGGGGGGTAAACACACACACGAACGATGACGTGTCATCGCAGGCTGAACACTCAGAAACAGCTTCTGCTGTGCTGACGGTTCAGGCAAACCAAAATTACACAGATAAGGCTGAACGCGTGAAAAAGCGTCAGAAAAAGCCCAAGAGGTTTCTGTGTAACTTTATCAGAAAGGGGGTCGCCAGAAAGGCGTACCTGTCAGTAACACTCGAAGGTGTCCTCACACACGAAGCACTCTTGGACGGTGGGGCAGACATAACAATCATGTCAGCTAAACTGTTCGAGGAGCTGAGGACGGCCGCTGCCAGTGTTAACAGGATAATACCTCTCTCTGAATGTGCTATAGAAATGCAGGGTCTCTCAGAAATGAAAACAACCCTGACAGCTATAGCAATGGTTCACATGCAGATTGGCAATATGACACTGTACCA
>NW_023623626.1:0-4284 GCF_014905685.2 Nematolebias whitei | reverse complement strand
ACTGTCTCCTTCAATGGATGATTTGCAAAAAATCTCAAAATATGTACAACGCTTTGTACCTGGACCGATGGGTTCATCTGGAACAAAAGCGTACCTCAGAGATCTTGCGTTCAGATTGAGAGGTTATCCTAATGCTACGGTTGAGGATAAGATCAGTCTGATAAGGCTCACTTCGGACAGAGAGGTGTTCACCTTCATCGAGCGTCTACCTGATGCAACGAGAAGGGATTACAACCTTCTGTGTGAAGCTTTGATCAGAGAGTACGACTCCTGCACGGGACCTGCTGGTTTCCCAGCTGCTGACAAGGTCACGCAGGGCAAGAATGAACATCCAAAAGTTTATTACAAAAGAATCTTCCAAGCTTATTTTGGTAACAGAAATGAAACCGGAATGAAGGAAGAAGAAGGTTTTAAATTTGTTTTCAGCAAAAATCTCCACACTGATTTTAAACGATCAGTACAAATGATGGCAAATTTCAGAGAAAAATCCATCAATGAGATTAAACAGTGTGCTGTGAATGTGTTTGAGGCATGTTCTCATGCTAAGACGCCCATAGAAGTGTTTCCTGGTGTAAAGGTTAAACCCCTCTATCTAGAACTGGAAGGACGGCGTGCCTCGCCGCCTCCTCCTAAAAAAGGTGAGAAAAAACAGTCTGTTCAAACTAACAAACCGCGTCATGAAGGTGCACGCTGGGACAAAAAAGCTCCTCTTTCAGAGGATGAACATGATTATCGTAAATGGGGTGGGCGTAGGACGCAAAGATATGGGAACCGAGAGGACCCATATTATCAGGGGAAGTACGAAAAGGAACCCCCAAAAGACGTACCTAGCCGTCCCCCACCTCGGACGAAGCGAACCGAGGCAAAAAAATCACAAAAGTTCCAGAAACAAGGCCCTACACCTCTGAGCTCGGAAGAGACAGAGGGAATACGCAGGTTGTTAGAAAACTTGAAACAAACTGACAAGGGAAACCAACCAGGAGCACTATGCAGTGATGTGGTCACTATTGCATCTGAGGGCGCGAATGACAACATTACAGATGTCGGTGGGACACACCAAGACATTGCTGTTGTTGCCTCAAACAACCCCTCATCGGAAGAGGGGGGGTAAACACACACACAAATGATGACGAGTCATCGCAGGCTGAACACTCAGAAACAGCTACTGCTGTGCTGACGGTTCAGACAAACCAAGATTACACAGACAAAGCTGAACGCGTGAAGAAGCGTCAGAAAAAACCCAAGAGGTTTCTGTGTAACTTTATCAGAAGGGGGGTCGCCAAAAAGGCGTACCTGTCGGTAACACTCGAAGGTGTCCTCACACACGAAGCACTCCTGGACGGTGGGGCAGACATAACAATTATGTCAGCTAAACTGTTCGAGGAGCTGAGGACAGCCGCTGCCGGTGTTGACAGAATAATACCTCTCACTGAATGTGCTATAGAAATGCAGGGTCTCTCGGAGAAGAGAACAACCATGACAGCTATAGCAATGGTTCACATGCAGGTTGGCAAAATGACACTGTACCACCCGGTACATGTGTCTCGTGTTGACTCATTCCCATTTTTGGTTGGCCAGGATTTTATAAATCGCTTCGACGCGATTATAGATTATGGTAATCAAACGATGTGGACCACAGTGAGCAAACCACTGCCAATAGATACGCCTCTGGAGTGTAACACAAACTGCCCAACAGCAGGTACCGCGGAAGGCGCAAAGGACTCCTCAGCCGAGGACACAAGCCCGGTGAGTACTCCTCTGACATCATGTGAAACCAAAGAGACCCACCCAGTGGTCCAAACTCTGACCCAACAAGACAGCCTCCTCTGTGAGCTGGAGCAGTCAGAGTCCACCAAACACTACCTACCACTGGTAGTTAAAGGTGTAGAGATCCAAGGGTCCCACACCAATGATGCTGTTCTGTCTCTGTGGACAGATAAATCAGCAATTAACCGAGCTTTCTATGAAACCTTGGTTCACAAACACGTTGGTCTAGAACTAATTAAAAAAGCTTTCCGCTTTCCATTAGTTCCCAATAGTTCACAGGTAGTGACCGCAGAAGGAGTCATTAACCTAAAACTGAACTGGAACCAATGAGAACTGGTTCACCCGTTTCTCGTTATCCAAAACTTACCACATGCATCCTACATAGGCTCTGACATTTTGGTAAGGTTGGGTGTCCACATGGACACCATCAACAAGGTGCTGTGGTCCCTAAAACCAGCCACAAAGGATCCTCCTGTGCTAGACACAGCAAACCTTAAGGCTGGGCAGACCATTCCAGAGGCCTGCCAAGTTGCTAGCAACCAAACCACCACTGTACCACCTCAGGTGATTAACCTAATGGTGTGAATCCACATCATAGCTGGACAAGCTATTAGCCATAAACAGGCATATTTTCAACCTTCTCCTGCATTTTTCAACTTGGGACTGTCCGTGGAAGCCACGAACTAGGTGAGTCTTGACTCCAGGACCACATCTATTGCTGTGTGTAACACAGACATGGATGAGGTGCTGATCCCAAAAAACACTATGCTAGGATGGTTGATTTCAACTGACGTTCATGATTTTGAACTAGGCATTCCATTTCTGGGAGGACTCCCAGACAACCTGGTACCGAGTCAAGAAGCTGGGCCAGTATGGTTCATAAAACCAACACAGTCCATAGCTCTTTTCTCAACGGATGACGTCGACCAAGGACCTCAAATCTATGGTGTCTTACCCATAGACAGGTCCGACGACTCAGAAAGGGATTCGTTGGAGCTCCCCAAGGAGCAAGAACCCTTATCAGTCTCATACAATACAATACAATACAATACAACTTTATTTATAGAGCACTTTAAAACAACACTGTTGGCTAAAGTGCTGTACACTAGGACATACAAAAACATAAAAACCCCACACGTTAAAAATGTGAAGTAAAATAAAGATAACAAATAAAATAAAACAAATAACTTAGAGTCATTAAAACCAACATTTCAAACTGAAGTAAAAGCCAAAGAGAAAAGATGAGTCTTCAGAGAAGTCTTAAAAACAGGAAGTGAGCCAGCTTGTCTGACATGCAGAGGCAGCTCGTTCCACAGTTTAGGGGCAGCGACTGAGAACGCTCGGTCACCTCTCAGTCTCCTGTTGGACCTTGGGACGACCAGCAGCAGCTGATCTGCTGACCTGAGAGAGCGAGAAGGAGTGTACAGCTGGAGCAGGTCGGACAGATACTGTGGGGCGAGACCATGAAGACATTTGAAAACAAATAAAAGAACCTTAAAATTAATCCTGAAGCGAACCGGGAGCCAATGTAGTGATTCTAAAACAGGGGTGATGTGTTCTCGTTTTTTGGTACCAGTTAAAAAGCGGGCAGCTGCGTTCTGGACCAGCTGAAGTCGAGTCAGTAATGACTGGCTCAGACCGACATAAAGAGAATTACAGTAATCCAGGCGAGTTGTGATGAAAGCATGGATTAAGATCTGAAAATGATGTTGTGACAGAAATGGTTT
Source organism: Nematolebias whitei (assembly GCF_014905685.2). Taxonomy (NCBI): domain Eukaryota; kingdom Metazoa; phylum Chordata; class Actinopteri; order Cyprinodontiformes; family Rivulidae; genus Nematolebias; species Nematolebias whitei. The sequence goes on along the minus strand of NW_023623626.1, from coordinate 790 downwards.
GACCTTGGCCAGTTGTCTCAAATGAAAGAAGCTGGACTTGATCACTGATTTAATCTGCGTGTCAAGTTTGAAGTCACTGTCCAGCCTCACGCCCAGGTTAGTTGCTGTCTCAGTCAGATGTTCTGTTAAAGGACCCAGATCAGCATGGATATTGGAGCCTTCACTAGGCTTAAACAACAAGACCTCTGTCTTTTTGTCATCAAAATGTAAGAAGTTTAGTGACATCCATGCTCTGACTTCTGCCATACACCCCAGGAGTTGTTTCAAGGAATGGTGTTTGCCCTGTTTTAACGGAACATAGATTTGGCTGTCATCAGCATAAAAATGAAAAGAAATGCCATGTTTCCAGAGAAGATGTCCCAGAGGGAGTAGATACAGGGAAAACAGAAGAGGGCCAAGTATAGAACCCTGAGGTACTCCACAAGTGAGAGGGGCTATCACAGATTGATCAGGTGGTAGGCCAAGCCGACGCTCTGACATCTGATGAAGAAAGAGACAAACTTCGCCAAGTTCTTTTAAAATATGAAAAGTCATTTTCAACTGACTCAACAGATTGTGGGTTGACCTCACTCCACGCAGTGAGAATCCCAACCCCACCCAACGCACCGCCAACATTTGTCAGACAATACAAGATCCCTCTGGCAGCGTACCAGCCTGTCCAGGAGATCATTGATGACCTTTTGGTCAAAGGTATAATCAGACAATGTAATAGCACCTACTCTGCACCTTTATGGCCAGTTTTAAAACCAAATGGTAAGTGGAGACTTACCATAGACTACAGAAAGCTAAA
>NW_023623625.1:0-4284 GCF_014905685.2 Nematolebias whitei | reverse complement strand
AGATGTTGCAGTGAACTAATCAATTTTATTAACTGAGTAATGATTTTTATTCTCATGTTAAAAGCTGTTGCAGAGTAATTATGCATTTTTCTGATTTCTGCTTTTGAATGAGCAAGTGTGTGCGTTTACAAGGTTACAGTCAAACGAAAAACAAGTTGTTATGTTAAAACTGTCATGTTTTAGAATCCTCTCAGACGTAAATAGAGATGTTTTGCACCTGTGTCTTAGGCACGCCAAAACAGAACCCTCTCGGTCTGTGAGAACATTTCTGAGCTGTCTCATAACAATTCTCGCTGTCTCTAACCCCTTACGTCACAAAAACACACCCCTTCTGGTCGTTTCTGACCAATGAAAAATCCCAAAAAGTGAACCGGGAAAGAGTCTTTAAAATGTCAGTACTTCCTGGTCTACACAGACTCACAAGGACTCACAGGTACTCAGAGTGACTTACGACTCACGGAGTTACAGAGTTCACAGAGTTGGAGAGTTGTCAGACTTCTAGAGTTCTGGAGTTCTGATGGAGTGCTGTTGGAGTTCCTGACATGACAACAAAGCTCTTCCGAGTTCCATGGGATTATAACATTTTCCACTGAGGTGAATGTGTGTCGAACAGAGCCTCGCCACTACTTCTGACGGGCAACAGCCATTCTAAGGAGACGCTGGACCGGTAGCGTTAACGGAACACCATATCTGCTGATTATCATCAGAAAGGTAATGGGTCAAGTTTCCTACCAAGCGTACCGAGGCGAGCTGGGCTTCTGATGGAGAGTGTCGGTTCTGGCGAACATTCCTCCCCTCCCATTCAATCTTAACTCCCTCTAAACTTCTTCCCATCTTTAAACTTTTCTATCAAGTAGAAATTCTTCCAGATATTTAGAAATGTCTGTGTAAAATGCTCACCCACATTCATGTGGGCAAAAGATCATAGTTGTACAGTTTATAAATGTCTGTGGTGCAGCAACGGAAAAATCATGGCCGTATGATTTTTCCTGATTGATTGCTTATATTGTTATTTTCATAATTTGCCAAATTAATGTAAATGTTTGATGTTAAATTTGATTCTGTAAATAAATGACCGCATTCATTTTGATGGGTCAAATTTAAATGACGTCTCACTTTGCATTTCCTTAAATTCAGTGCACGTTTTATTCAGTCCAGAAAAATGAGGAACTCGCGTTAAATGATGAATATATCCCAGCATCTGTTCATCTACAACTGGTGGCCCGTCACGTGCTCATAAATGGACTGTAACTCGTGTGCTAATTGATTTTCATGTTGGCATGTGTTGTAAAATAACAGTTGAATCCGTGCGTCTTTACGCAGCGCAATTGGAGCTGCGCGCTTGGGTTACGCTGGCAATGTTTTAAAAGCTGAAATTGTGTCATTGAGTCTTTATAAAGCTGAATTGTACGTCTGTATGTGTAACATAAGCTGGCTTTGAGCTGTGGAAACGCTTTATTCTGTTTAAACTGTGTTCTGACGCTGTTCTGGTCCGATTCGGTTCTGGTTCCGACTCGGTTCTGCAGCTTCGAACGAGTTGTTTTAAATAGCTAGAGAGACGTTTTGTCACGGAGCGCCGTTCTCTGTGCAGCTCAGGGGGTTGATTCGTTACATTTTTAGCAGAGAAAGTGCATTTTGATGGTTTAAAAGACGATAAGTGATGAAATAGCTTCAGGCTGAATCTAACATGCTGGTTATTGCTAACGCTTCGTGGTTGGTTGTTTGCTGCTGTGGAAAGCTCTGATTTGCTGAGAAAGGTTGACTGACGTCACCTCCCCTCACCCCTACGCTGCGTCATTGGTTGAGAGAGACCGTGTGTAACGTTCTGATTGGATGAGGGAAGTGTCAATCACGTCACCCGGAAATGAAGACTCGTTTTCATAGGGAATAAAATCTGCTTTTTAACGCTGGAAAGCGCATTAAAGCTGTGTTCTGAAACGCTGTTTACATTCTTCGACGCATATTCGCTGAAAGTTCGCCACGTTTGAGTTTAAAGACCGTCATAAAATGATGCTTTTGAACTAAGCAAGCCGATGCTAATTTTAGCTAACAAGCTAACGACCGGACGCCACAGGAAGTTATAGCACCCCTAGTGGACGACACAAACAGTGTCTGAGTTAAAATTGTTGAGGATCTGCTGACATCTTGTGGAGAAGACGTGGGATCACAGGTTTTCACTTCGTTTTTAGGTAAAGAGTGACATTAAACGTTTTTATTTTCCTGAAAGGCAATTTTTGAGTTAACAAACTTCCTCTAAGCTGGATAAACACTGTTATCTGCATTTTAAAAGTTATGAAGGTATTTATGCTGAGAGCTTTTGCCAAACAAATTTTTATTCACTGGTAAATCCTTGAGAAACGGGTACATAATAAAAATTTAGAAACTTTTAAATAAGATACAGTTACAAATATTCACAGAGTTGAATAGTTTACTCATTTTGCTAGAAGATAACGCACGTTTAAATGATAAATCACTAAATAAGAGTAAAGCTTATCAGGAAAAAGAGATTTTCTGATTTTATTTTACCACCTAAACATTTACATCTACTATTTAACTTCTAAATAGCAGATAATGGCGGACGAGGAGGTAAACACTGACCCCTTACAATCCGAGGATGCGGTCCAGACAGCCTTACACATTTTGACAAATTCAATTCTTGGCAAAACTTTGGAGGAATTGCAAGACCTTGATGACGATCAAAGACATGAGGAGCTGCAGAGTTTATCAAGAGCAGCTACAGTGAAGGAAGACACAAAATCAAGCCGCGTACGGTTAGCAAAAATCTCTCTGCTTCTGAAGGCGGAATTAGACCGTTTGGTAGTGGAAAAGGGCGTGCTATTCAACGGATATAGGTCTGAAAAAGAGAGGTGTGACGAATTGATGATTGAATCTGAGTCGCTGCAGCAACACCTTGAGGCTGCTGAAGACCTCTCAAAGAAAGAGCTGTCAGAACAGGCTCAATCATATGAGGAGAAGTGTGCCGAGCTGATAAGTGAATCTGAGTTGCTGAAACAAAAGATTCAAACTGATAAGGACCTCTCAAAGAGAGAGCTGTCAGAACAGGCTCGATCATATGGGGAGAAGATTGCGGATAAGGAACGAGCGTACCAAGACGCGTGTGCAGATAACAATGAGTTACAAGCACGGTTGCAAACCGCTTTAAGGGAGCTGGACGATTGCAAGGCAGAAAAGGGGTTAATAACCCAGAGTTGGCTGACTTTACAACATGAAAATCGGTCAACAAATAAGCGCCTGACAGCTTGTGAGGAGAATTTAGCTATAGCTACAAACCTGTTTTCTGACATGGAGCTAGCTGGCTCGAGACTCAGAGACGAGCAGGGTCAGCTACAACCGCCCCAGACAGATGCTGTTGCACCTCCTCCCCTTAGCCCCGTTTCAACACCCCCAACCCGGGGGATAAGGTTCGACCTGCACCGGTATGCACCTCCTCCTCCTGACGCCAGGCAGTCACCTCCACCCCCATCTCGGGCGGTGGGGTTCGACCTGCACCGGTATGCACCTCCTCCTCCTGACGCCAGGCGGTCACCTCCACCCCCATCTCGGAGGGTGGGGACAGACCTGCACCAATATGCACCTCCTCCTACCAACCCTTATCAGCCACCCCCACCCCCACCATGGGCAGTAGGGGCAGGACTTGATCAGTCTGCACCACCAGTCACACAAGTTCGACCGGTGATACAGTCTCCTTCAATGGATGACTTGCAGAAAATCTCAAAGTATGTACAACGCTTTGTTCCCGGGCCTATGGGGTCAGCAGGAACAAAAGCGTATCTCAAAGATCTGGAGTTCAGATTGAGGTCTTATCCTAATGCTACGGTAGACGATAAGATAAGTCTGATACGGCTCACTTCAGACAGAGAGGTGTTCACCTTCATCGAGCGTCTACCTGATGCAACGAGGAGGGATTACAACCTTCTGTGTGAAGCTTTGATCAGAGAGTACGACCCATGCACGGGGCCTGCTGGTTTTCCAGCTGCTGACAAGGTCACGCAGGGTAAAACTGAACATCCAAAAGTTTATTACAAAAGAATCTTCCAAGCCTATTTTGGTAACAGAAATGAGACCGGAATGGAAGAAGATGATGGTTTTAAGTTTGTTTTCAGCAAAAATCTCCACTCTGATTTTAAAAAATCAGTACAAATGATGGCAAATTTCAGAGAAAAATCCATCAGTGAGATTAAACAGTGTGCTGTGAATGTGTTTGAAGCATGTTCTCATGCTAAGACGCCCATAGAAGTGTTTCCTAGTGTAAAGGTTAAACCC
>NW_023623624.1:0-4284 GCF_014905685.2 Nematolebias whitei | reverse complement strand
GTGAGGACACCTTCGAGTGTTACTGACAGGTACGCCTTTTTGGCGACCCCCTTTCTGATAAAGTTACACAGAAACCTTTTGGGTTTTTTCTGACGCTTCTTCACGCGTTCAGCCTTATCTGTGTAATTTTGGTTTGCCTGAACCGTCAGCACAGCAGAAGCTGTTTCTGAGTGTTCAGCCTGCGATGACACGTCATCGTTCGTGTGTGTGTTTACCCCCCCTTCTTCCGATGAGGGGTTGTTTGAGGCAACCACAGCAACGTCTTGGTGTGTTCCACCGACATCTGTTATGTTGTCATTCGCGCCCTCAGATGTAATAGGAATTACATTACTGCAAAGTGCTCCTGGTTGGGTTCCCGTGTCAGTGTGTTTCAAAGTTTCCAACAACTTGCGTAGTTTCTCTGTCTCTTCCGAGCTCAGAGGTGTAGGGCCTTGTTTCTGGAACTTTTGTGATTTTTTCGCCTCGGTTCGTTTCGTCCGAGGTGGGGGACGGTCAGGTACGTCTTGCGGGGTTTCCTTTACGTACTGCCCCTGCCGATATGGTTTCTCATATCGTTGCGTCCTGCGTTCACCCATTTTTCGATAATCACTGGCTTCCTCTGAAAGAGGAGCCTTTTTGTCCCAGCGTGCACCTTCAGGACGCGGTTTGTTAGCTTGAACAGACTGTTTTCTCTCTTTCTTCTTAGGAGGAGGCGGCGAAGCACGTCGTCCTTCTAGTTCAAGAGGGAGGGGTTTAACCTTTACACTTGGAAACACTTCAATGGGCGTCTTAGCATGAGAACATGCTTCAAACACATTCACAGCACACTGTTTAATCTCACTGATGGATTTTTCTCTGAAATTTGCCATCATTTGTACTGATTTTTTAAAATCAGAGTGGAGATTTTTGCTGAAAACAAACTTAAAACCATCATCTTCTTCCATTCCGGTCTCATTTCTGTTACCAAAATAGGCTTGGAAGATTCTTTTGTAATAAACTTTTGGATGTTCAGTCTTGCCCTGCGTGACCTTGTCTGCGGCTGGAAAACCAGCAGGCCCCGTGCAGGGGTCGTACTCTCTGATCAAAGCTTCACACAGAAGGTTGTAATCCCTCCTCGTTGCATCAGGTAGACGCTCGATGAAGGTGAACACCTCTCTGTCTGAAGTGAGCCGTATCAGACTTATCTTATCGTCTACCGTAGCATTAGGATAAGACCTCAATCTGAACTCCAGATCTTTGAGATACGCTTTTGTTCCTGCGGACCCCATAGGGCCGGGAACGAAGCGTTGCACATATTTTGAGATTTTCTGCAAATCATCCATTGAAGGAGACTGTATCACCGGTCTAACTTGTGTGACTGGTGGTGCAGACTGATCAAGGCCTGCCCCTACTGCCCATGGTGGGGGTGGGGGTGGCTGATAAGGGTTGGTAGGAGGAGGTGCATATTGGTGCAGGTTTGTCCCCACCCTCCGAGATGGGGGTGGAGTTGACTGCCTGGCGTCAGGAGGAGGAGGTGCATACCGGTGCAGGTCGAACCCCACCTGAGATGGGGGTGGAGGTGACCGCCTGGCGTCAGGAGGAAGAGGCGCATGTGGGTGCAGACCCGTCCTTATCCCCCGGGTTGGGGGTGTTGAAACGGGGCTAAGGGGAGGAGGTGCAACAGCATCTGTCTGGGGCGGTAGTAGCTGACCCTGTTCGTTTCTCAGATCAGTTTGCTCCATTACAGAAATCCATTCTGTAGCTGTAGCTAACTTCTCCTCACAAGCTGCCAGACGCTCATTTGTTGACTGATTTTCATGTTGTAAAGTCAGCCAACTCCGGGTTATTAACCCCTTTTCTGCCTTGCAATCGGCCAGCTCCCTTAAAGCGGTTTGCAACCGTGCTTGTAACTCATTGTTATCTGCACACGCGTCTTGGTACGCTCGTTCCTTATCCGCAATCTTCTCCCCATATGATCGAGCCTGTTCTGACAGCTCTCTCTTTGAGAGGTCCTTATCAGTTTGAATCTTTTGTTTCAGCAACTCAGATTCACTTATCAGCTCGGCACACTTCTCCTCATATGATTGAGCCTGTTCTGACAGCTCTTTCTTTGAGAGGTCTTCAGCAGCATCAAGGTGTTGCTGCAGCGACTCAGATTCAATCATCAATTCGTCACACCTCTCTTTTTCAGACCTATATCCGTTGAATAGCACGCCCTTTTCCACTACCAAACGGTCTAATTCCGCCTTCAGAAGCAGAGAGATTTTTGCTAACCGTATGCGGCTTGATTTTGTGTCTTCCTTCACTGTAGCTGCTTTTGATAAACTCTGCAGCTCCTCACGTCTTTGATCGTCATCAAGGTTTTGCAATTCCTCCAAAGTTTTGCCAAGAATTGAATTTGTTAAAATGTGTAAGGCTGTCTGGACCGCATCCTCGGATTGTAAGGGGTCAGTGTTTCCCTCTCCGTCCGCCATTATCTGCTATTTAGAAATTAAATAGTAGATGTAACGTTTAGGTGGTAACAGAAAATCAGAAAATCTCTTTTTCCTGATAAGCTTTACTCTTATTTAGTGATTTATCAATTAAACATGCGTTATCTTCTAGCAAAATGAGTAAACTATTCAACTCTGTGAATATTTGTAACTGTATCTTATTTAAAAGTTTCTAAATTTTTATTATGTACCTATTTTTCAAGGATTTATCAGTGAATAAAAATTTGTTTGGTAAAAGCCCTTTGCATAAATACCTTCATAACTTTTAAAACGCAAGATAACAGTGTATATTCAGCTTTGAGGAAGTTTTTTAACTCAAAAAATGCCTTTCAGAAAAATAAAACGTTTAATGTCACTCTTTACCTAAAAACGAAGTGAAAACCTGTGATCCCACGTATTCTCCACAAGATGTCAGCAGATCCTCAACAATTTTAACTCAGACACTGTTTGTGTCGTCCACTAGGGGTGCTATAACTTCCTGTGGCGTCCGGTCGTTAGCTTGTTAGCTAAAATTAGCATCGGCTAGCGTAGTTCAAAAGCATCATTTTATGACGGTCTTTAAACTCAAACGTGGCGAACTTTCAGCGAATATGCTTCGAATGAATGTAAACAGCGTTTCAGAACACAGCTTTAATGCGCTTTCCAGCGTTAAAAAGCAGATTTTATTCCCTATGAAAACGAGTCTTCATTTCCGGGTGACGTGATTGACACTTCCCTCATCCAATCAGAACGTTACACACGGTCTCTCTCAACCAATGACGCAGCGTAGGGGTGAGGGGAGGTGACGTCAGTCAACCTTTCTCAGCAAATCAGAGCTTTCCACAGCAGCAAACAACCAACCACGAAGCGTTAGCAATAACCAGCATGTTAGATTCAGCCTGAAGCTATTTCATCACTTATCGTCTTTTAAACCATCAAAATGCACTTTCTCTGCTAAAAATGTAACGAATCAACCCCCTGAGCTGCACAGAGAACGGCGCTCCGTGACAAAACGTCTTTCTAGCTATTTAAAACAACTCGTTCGAAGCTCCAGAACCGAGTCGGAACCAGAACCGAATCGGACCAGAACAGCGTTTCAGAACACAGTTTTAAACAGAATAAAGCGTTTCCACAGCTCAAAGCCAGCTTATGTTACACATACAGACGTACAATTCAGCTTTATAAAGACTCAATGACACAATTTCAGCTTTTAAAACATTGCCAGCGTAACACAAGCGCGCAGCTCCAATTGCGCTGCGTAAAGACGCACGGTTTTAACTGTTATTTTACAACACATGCCAACATGAAAATCAATTAGCACACGAGTTACAGTCCATTTATGAGCACGTGACGGGCCACCAGTTGTAGATGAACAGATGCTGTTATATATTCATCATTTAACGCGGATTCCTCATTTTTCTGGACTGAATAAAACGTGCATTGAATTTAAGGAAATGCAAACGTGAGACGTCATTTAAATTTGACCCATCAAAATGAATGCGGTCATTTATTTACAGAATCAAATTTAACATCAAACATGTACATTAATTTGGCAAATTATGAAAATAACAATATAAGCAATCAATCAGGAAAAATCATACGGCCATGATTTTTCCGTTGCTGCACCAAAGACATTTATAAAACTGTACAACTATGATCTTTTGCCCACATGAATGTGGGTGAGCATTTTACACAGACATTTCTAAATATCTGGAAGAATTTCTACTTGATAGAAAAGTTTAAAGATGGGAAGAAGTTTAAGGGAGTTAAGATGGTATGTGAGGGAAATTAAGTGTTCACCAGAATCGACACTCTCCGGCTTTCTTCAGCTTTTCCTTACAGTACACTTAGGTGA
>NW_023623623.1:0-4285 GCF_014905685.2 Nematolebias whitei | reverse complement strand
ATTCACAAGTGACTTGGAGTGAGACATTATATTTGTTCATTTTTGAAGAAATACTGTCAATCCCACTCCAGTCAGTCCTCAGATTTACATGCACATTTACTGTGCCAGATCCACTCATGAACATCACACAAACTTAGAACTGGCAACACTGTGTAGGTGAGATTCTGCCCATCGCAGTGACACTAAACTTGAAGTGAAAAAAAAGATATTTTTTCCCAAATCATAGGTTGAAATGTGTAATTAGCCCCTAAAAAGACGTTTTTATCACCAAATTATGGCATTACTAATGCCAGTGGTTCATCTAGTTATCCTGACTCAATTCATGCATGTGATACCTTGTTTGAAAGCTTGTAACTTGGAGTTTCTGATAAACACAGTCAGTTCTTGCTGGCATTCACAAGTGACTTTGAGTGAGACATTATATTTGTGCATTTTGGATGAAAATCTGTCATCTCTACTCCAGTCCTCAGATTTACATGCACATTTACTGTGCCAGATCCACTCATGAACATCACACAAACTTATGGCTGGCAACACTGTGTAGGTGAGATTCTCCCCTTTGCAGTGATACCAAACTTGCAGGGAAGAAATCAGATCTTGTTTCCTAAATCATAGGTTGAAATGTGTAATTAGCGCCTAAAAAATACGTTTTTTTTTTTCACCAAATAAGTGCAATATTAATCCCAGTGGTTCATCTAGTTATCCTGACTCAATTCCAGCATGTGATACCTTGTTTGAAAGCTTGTAACTTGTAGTTTCTGATAAACAAAGTCTGGTTTTGCTAATATTCACAAGTGACTAGGAGTGATACATTATAATTGTACAATTTAGTTGAAAATCTGTCAACTTCAGTCCAGTCTTGAGATGTTCATATTTCCTCATGCACCAGTCACCCTCTGACTGCTGTCAGGCAAATAATAAGTGCATTTTCAATGGAAACTTGAGCCAAGATGATATGTGTACAAAATTATATTCATATTATCTTAAATGATAAAGACTAAATGAACACAATATAATAATGATGCTAGGCTTTATCAGGTAAAAGTTTCACAAACCTCCCCAACCACATTTGACTGAGCTACAGATATTTTGATCAAATATTGGGACTCAGGTTAGTCTAGAGGTGTGGAGCCTGTGTCAAGCCTTGACCAAAGGCTCAAATTTCCTCCAGCCAAAAGTGATGTTTTTCAGTTCTTTGCATTAAAAATAAATGAAAAAATATTTTTGAACTCGAGCAATTTCAACCACAGATTCAGACTCGGGGTGGTGTGGAGGTGAGTAAAAGTATAAAGCTACAAGAAAGAGCTCAAAACATCCCCCTCTAAATGTCATGTCAAAAATGACGTTTTTCAGGTCTGAACTTCCTGACCTTGCTCTGAAAAACGTCAAAAAATTACTTTGAGCTATTGCAATTTTGAGTACAGATTCAGACTCGGGGTGGTCTGGAGATGCAGAAAAGTGTCAAGCTGCAGCCGAAAACTCTTATATTTACCCATTTTCTGTTAGACAAAGTGAAGAAACCTACAGAGATGACATGTGTGCCACTAAAAATATAAGCTAGATTATTTGAATATTATCATAAATTATGAAGACTAAAGGACCACAGAATGTAATAATGCTGTTAGATTTTACCAGCTTTAAGTTTCAAAATCCTCCCCACCACAGCTGTGTGGAAATGTGAGGACAAAATCCTCCCCACCACACCTGTGTGGAAAGGTGAGTCCTCCCTCCACGCGCGAAGAAAATTTCCAACCTTAACATCACATTTGTTGAAATGTTAATTTTTTTTTAATTTTTTTATGAATTATCTAGCCTAAGGGCATACCAAATAAGACTATATAAGTTAAAACTAAAAAAACAAAGTATAAAGTAGAGCTTTGGCATGTTCCACAGATCTGTGGAGAAATATCCACAGATCTGTGGTTCGCGCCACAGGTGTGTGGAAAAGTCAACCTCACAGATCCCGACTCGGCTCGCTCTCGCGCCCCAGAAAAGTGCCGAGCTGCGGGCCGCAGCAGCTTTTTCGACCGTTTTGCGGACCCACCAGTTTTTGACGTTTCTCAGAGCAAACCTTTGTCTGAGAAACGTCAAAACGAAAACCGTTAACTTCGGCTAGGAAGCAGATACGCGGATTCCGAGCACAGATCCCGGCTCGGCGCGCTCCGCAGAGCCGGAAAAGTGCCGAAGCGTGGCCGACGCTGCGAATTTGCTATTTTTAAACGTGAAAAAACTCCCTCCCGGCTCGCGGCAAGGGCGGACGGACGCACAACTGGCAAATCCCGATCCGTCGTGTTGAGACCTTTCCGACAGTATCTGGCTCGTCTTCCTAGCCAAAGTTATTAGACAACACAAAAGCGTTTGCTCCTACCGTAAAGTTTGGTGAACGAGCCACTTCAAAGTTGAAAATTTCAAAACGCCATATCTCCCTTGCAGATGGAGCGAGCTGCTTCAAACTCGCAGGGAACAGTCGGCACGTCGACCCTGACCCGTGCGCACGGCTTCGGGGCCGTTCCTTCACCCCGCCTCCCCCCGCAACCAGGCGGCGCCGTACCCAGCCTGGGAGCTCCTGTCCTGGGTACGGACTCATGCAGCAACCCCAGGAAGCCTGGAGTAACCGTACCCAGCCTGGGAGCTCCTGTCCTGGGTACGGACTCATGCAGCAACCCCGGGGAGCCTAGAAGAACCGTACCCAGCCTGGGAGCTCCTGCCCTGGGTACAGATGCCTCTGGGACCCCGGGGAACCTGGAGGAACCGTACCCAGCCTGGGCGCTCCTGTCCTGGGTACGGACTCATGCAGCAACCCCAGGGAACTTGGAGGAACGGTACCCAGCCTGGGAGCTCCTGTCCTGGGTACGGACTCATGCAGCAACCCTGGGAAGCCTGGAGGAACCGTACCCAGCCTGGGAGCTCCTGCCCTGGGTACAGATTCATGTAGCAACCCCGGGGAACTTGGAGGAACCGTACCCAGCCTGCGAGCTCTTGCCCTGGGTACGGATTCATGCAGCAACCCCGAGGAACTTGGAGGAACCGTACCCAGCCTGGGAGCTCCTGTCCTGGGTACGGACTAATGCAGCAACCCCGGGGAGCCTGGAGGAACTGTACCCAGCCTGGGAGCACCTGTCCTTGGTACAGATTCACGCAGCAACCCCGGGGAGCCTGGAGGAACCGTACCCAGCCTGGGAGCTCCTGCCCTGGGCACACATTCCTCCAACACCCCTGGGGAGCCTGGAGGAACCGCACACAGACACTTTGCTTCTTCCCATACCCAAACGGCATCCGGGACCCCCAGGGAACCTGGAGGAACCGTACACAGCCTGCGAGCTCCTGCCCTGGGCACGCGCTCCTCCAACAACCCTGGGGAGCCTGGAGGGACCCCCGCCACCAACCATGCCCGCCTACGCTGCTCCGTCCCCGACTAAAACCCCAGAGCGATACCCCACCCCGCCTGGAGCCAGGAACCCTGCGCACCAGCCGAACATGCGCACCCACTCTTAAGCCCCCCTCCCTGGGTTACGAGAAGCCATCCGCGCCCCGCAGACATCCGTGGTGCTGGTGCTCCAACCAAAACTAAGTGGTGCTGGTGCTCCAACCAAAAAAAAAACCTAACGGCCCATGGTCCTGACAAAGGGGGAACGACTATGTTGTGTGACTGACCAGGGCCACTCCAGCTCGGACTGGCTCCTGCCGAACTCTGCCTCCTACTCTCTGGAGCTCTGACACAACCAGAGTGTACACCCAGCATCTGTCAATACTCTATCCGACCACAGCTCACCTGCTCGGACTGGCCCTCTCTGAACTCGGCCTCCTCCTCTCTGGAGCTCTGTCACCTCCAGAGAGTCAGCCCAGCATCTGTCATTACTCTATCCGACCACAGCTCACCTGCTCGGACTCACTCTCTCTGAACTCGGCCTCCTCCTCTCTGGAGCTCTGTCACCTCCAGAGTGTACACCCAGCTTCCATCCATCCTCTGTCCGACCACAGCTCGCCTGCTCAGGCTGGCCCTCTCTGACACCGGCCTCCTCCTCTCTGGATCTCTGTCACTTCCAGAGAGTCAGCCCAGCCTCCCTCCATCCTCTGTACGACCACAGGCTCTCCTGCTCGGACTGGCCCTCTCTGACACCGGCCTCCTCCTCTCTGGATCTCTGTCACTTCCAGAGAGTCAGCCCAGCCTCCGTCCATCCTCTGTCCGACCACAGCTCTCCTGCTCGGACTCGCTCTCTCTGACACCGGCCTCCTCCTCTCTGGAGCTCTGACACCTCCAGAGTGTACACCGAGCTTCCATCCA
>NW_023623622.1:0-4285 GCF_014905685.2 Nematolebias whitei | reverse complement strand
TCAGTGGTTGTTGTTGTTGTTTGCGATCCGGCCTCTGGTTCATGACAGTAGAATCTGGCCATTATGGATCCAACACCAACCCGAGAGTGGTGCTCTAAGGTAGAAGGGGCTGTTAGTAAACTTGAGAAAGGGCTTCAGGAAATGGTTGTTTCTCTTCAAGCTTTGTCCCAACAGTCAAACCAAGTCATCAACCAAACCCTGTTGACTCCTGCACCAAGAGAACCACGGTTAGCCCCCCCTGAACATTTCAGAGGTGAGCCTGAGCAATGTCGACCATTTTTGACTCAGTGTGACATTCAATTTCAATTGCAACCTTCATGTTTTCCCACTGAGCATGCTAAAGTAGCTTATGCTGTCTCACTTCTCGCTGGAAGAGCCAAGACGTGGGGCACTTCTGAATGGTTAAAAGGTGGCATGGTATGTCGTAATTTTTCTGAATTTTCCAAAGAGTTGTGTTGGGTTTTTGACCCCATCCTCCCTGAGAGAGAGGCAGCCCGAAGAATTTTTGATATTAAACAAGGCAAGGATTCTGTAACCAAATACATCATTCACTTTCACTCTGTTTCAGCAGACAGTCATTGGGATGAACACGCACTCACTGACGCCTTCTTCAGGGGGCTTAATGAAGATGTTAAGGATGTGCTGGCAACAATGGACTATCCCTCATCCCTACGCCAGCTGGAGGAGGTGGCCACCCGTGTTGACCTTCGCCTGCGTGAGCGTGAGCGTGACCGTGAACAGAGTCGAGGCAAGGCCACAGCCATGTCCAGAACCAGACATCACCTTGTGGATCATGAACCTAAAACGGAACAAACCAAGAGCCCTCAGGATCCTCTGTATGCTACGGAACCCATGCAACTAGGAAGAAGTCGTCTGACCACCCAGGAACGAGAACGTCGGAGGAGGTACCATCTCTGTTTTTATTGTGGTCAAGGCGGTCATGATTGTCATCATTGTCCAGTAAAAGACCAGGCTCAGCAGGAGAAGAGAGGCTCCTGTTGAGTCTTAGTCATAAGATCAAGTCCTCTCCACCTATCATGTCCAAGTCCAAGGTCAAGTTCATAATAAAGGGTGGTCAACCCGTCATCGTCTCAGCTTTTATTGATTCAGGGGCCGACACGGAATTCATTGATAAAACCTTTGCCAAATCCATAGATCTGACCATTGTTCCATCACCTAACAACCATAAGGTCCTCGCTTTAGATGGTCATCCTTTAAGTCAATCTAGTCTTGAAACTGTTCCAGTCACCATGGTGTCGGCCAACAACCATTCAGAACTGATCAGATTCATTGTTATTGATTCACCCCAACTCCCAGTGGTTTTAGGTTCCACTTGGTTACGCAAACACAACCCCCAAATCGATTGGAGGAACCAAAAGATTGTAGGATGGGCTAATGAGTGTTATTCTACATGTATTCAGAGCCAACCCAGTTCACCAGCCCTTGTCACAGCCAATGAGGAGACCTATCCTAATCTAAGTCAGGTACCTAAAGAGTACCATGATTTGAAAGAGGTCTTTAATAAATCAAAAGCTACGTCCCTTCCGCCACATCGTCCATACGATTGTGGTATTGACCTGATCCCAGGTTCTACCCCCCCTCGGGGTAGATTATATTCTTTGTCTGGTCCCGAGCAAGAGTCCATGAGGAAATATATAACAGAGTCCCTCCAAGCTGGTATCATTAGACCTTCAGCATCCCCCGCTGGTGCAGGTTTTTTCTTTGTAGGGTAGAAAGATGGGTCACTTCGTCCATGCATTGACTATAGAGAACTTAACAAAATAACCATAAAGAACAAGTATCCTCTGCCCCTCATGAACTCTGCTTTTGATATAATCCAAAATGCTAAGATATTCACCAAACTGGATCTTCGCAACGCTTACCATTTGGTCAGGATACGGCGGGGAGATGAATGGAAGACGGCTTTTAATACCGCAGATGGCCATTATGAATATCTTGTTATGCCATTCGGCCTCACCAACGCTCCTGCCGTTTTCCAAGCCCTGGTTAATGATGTCCTTCGTGACATGATTAACATTTACGCTTTTGTTTACCTTGATGACATACTTATCTTTTCACAAGATAGCATTTCTCACCGTCGCCATGTCAGAGCTGTCTTAACCCGCCTTTTACAGAACAACTTGTTTGTCAAGGCAGAGAAGTGTGCTTTCCACCAAGTGTCCACCTCATTCCTTGGGTTCAACATTTCTCCAGGTCAAGTATCCATGGAACCCGGGAAGGTATCAGCGGTGGTGGATTGGCCCAAGCCCAAGGATCGTAAACAGCTGCAAAGGTTTCTCGGTTTTGCAAATTTTTATAGGAGGTTCATTAAGAACTACAGTTCAGTTGCAGCTCCTCTTCATTTTCTCACCTCATCTAAGACCAAGTTCATCTGGGACTCCGTTGCCAACCAATCATTCCAGAAGCTCAAAACATTGTTTTCCTCTGCTCCAATCTTGCACTCTCCAGACTCCGAGAAACAATTCATTGTGGAGGTCGATGCATCCAGCACCGGGGTGGGCGCCATCCTCAGTCAGCGCAGCACAGATGGTAAGATCCACCCCTGTGCTTACTTCTCCAGGGCACTCTCCCCCGCTGAGAGAAACTACGACGTGGGAGACCGTGAGCTTTTGGCAGTCAAGATGGCCCTGGAGGAATGGAGGCACTGGCTGGAAGGTGCGAAGAAGTCCTTTTTGGCTTGGACCGACCATAAAAACCTGGAGTACCTTCGCACAGCAAAGAGACTCAATCCCCGTCAGGCCAGGTGGGCTATGTTTTTCTCTCGGTTCAGTTTCACCCTCTCTTACAGACCCGGGCCCAAGAATGCCAAGCCGGATGCCCTGTCCCGGGTCTTTGAGGTCAAGGAAGGGCCCTCAGAAGAGGTCGAGTTCATCCTGCCTGAGACCGTACGTCTTTCTTTGACTCAATTAGAACTCGATCTCCAACAAGTCCAACTCTCCGAGCCACGTCCACCCACCTGTCCTAGGGGGCGCCTGTTTGTCCCCAATCAAAAGGTAAAAGAGGTTCTTGAATTATGCCATTCATCAAAGTTGTTCTGTCACCCAGGAATCACCAAGACCCTCCAACTCATTCGCGCCCGATTCTGGTGGGCTACACTTACGGAGGACACCAAGCACTTTGTCAAGTCATGTCCCGAATGCAATCGTGCCAAGTCTTCCAATCGCCCACCTGCCGGGCTGCTACGACCACTGCCAATTCCTTCACGCCCATGGTCACATATTGTTATGGACTTTGTGACTGGATTACCCCCTTCTGAAGGTAATTCAGTGTTATTGACCATTGTGGACCGTTTTTCTAAAATGGTCCACCTGGTTCCTCTCCCCAAGTTACCTTCTTCCAAGGAGCTCAGCGTTATCATGGCCAAGGAGGTTTTCAGGCTCCATGGGCTCCCCCAGAACATTGTGTCTGACCGAGGTCCCCAATTCATTTCCAAGTTCTGGAGGGAGTTTTGCAACCTGCTAGGGATCTCGGTCAGCCTCTCGTCAGGTTTTCATCCCCAAACGGATGGACAATCTGAGCGTACCAACCAGGAGGTGGAGACCAAGCTTCGGCTCCTCTGCGAGGGGGACCCGAGGAAATGGACGTCTAACCTCCCTTGGATTGAACAAGCAATCAACTCTCTTCCATCCTCTACATCAGGTATTTCACCCTTTCATGTTGTCTTTGGATTCCAACCCCCTGTTTTTTCAGTCCAGGGGAGAGAAGCTCGGGTTCCCTCTGCACGACTCGCAATTTTACGTTGCCAGCGAGTCTGGAGAAAAGCCAGGAGAGCCCTAATTTTGGCCACCAAAAGGTACGTTCGGGGGGCTAACCGCAGGAGAACGCCTCAACCATTGTACAAGGTGGGCCAGAAAGCGTGGCTCTCCACCAAGGACCTTCCTCTCCGTGTGGAATCTAAGAAACTAGCACCACGTTTCATTGGTCCTTTTCTGATTACCAAAATAATCAATCCTGTCTCTGTTCGCTTACAGTTACCCAGGTCCATGCGCATTCATCCAACGTTTCATGTCTCAAGACTCAAGCCATTTGTCCTGCCACGTTTTCGACCCACCACCGACCTCCCACCACCCGCCCGACTCATTCAGGGGAGCCCAGCCTACACGGTCCGACGCCTTCTTCGATCCAGAAGGTGGGGGAGAGGACTCCAGTATCTGGTAGACTGGCAGGGGTACGGCCTGGAGGAACGTTCCTGGGTGCCCTCACGCAATATTCTGGACAAAACCCTCATTAGAGACTTTCATCGACTGAACCCTCTCCAGCCTGG
>NW_023623621.1:0-4285 GCF_014905685.2 Nematolebias whitei | reverse complement strand
GTCACGTGTACCGGGTGGTACAGTGTCATATTGCCAATCTGCATGTGAACCATTGCTATAGCTGTCAGGGTTGTTTTCATTTCTGAGAGACCCTGCATTTCTATAGCACATTCAGAGAGAGGTATTATCCTGTTAACACTGGCAGCGGCCGTCCTCAGCTCCTCGAACAGTTTAGCTGACATGATTGTTATGTCTGCCCCACCGTCCAAGAGTGCTTCGTGTGTGAGGACACCTTCGAGTGTTACTGACAGGTACGCCTTTTTGGCGACCCCCTTTCTGATAAAGTTACACAGAAACCTCTTGGGTTTTTTCTGACGCTTTTTCACACGTTCAGCCTTATCTGTGTAATTTTGGTTTGCCTGAACCGTCAGCACAGCAGCAGCTGTTTCTGAGTGTTCAGCCTGCGATGACACGTCATCGTTCGTGTGTGTGTTTACCCCCCCTTCTTCCGATGAGGGGTTGTTTGAGGCAACCACAGCTATGTCCTGGTGTGTTCCACCGACATCTGTTATGTTGTCATTCGCGCCCTCAGATGTAATAGGAATTACATTACTGCAAAGTGCTCCTGGTTGGGTTCCCGTGTCAGTGTGTTTCAAAGTTTCCAACAACTTGCGTAGTTTCTCTGTCTCTTCCGAGCTCAGAGGTGTGGGGCCTTGTTTCTGGAACTTTTGTGATTTTTTCGCCTCGGTTCGTTTCGTCCGAGGTGGGGGACGGTCAGGTACGTCTTGCGGGGTTTCCTTTACGTACTGCCCCTGCTGATATGGTTTCTCATATCGTTGCGTCCTGCGCCCACCCCTTTTTCGATAATCACTGTCTTCCTCTGAAAGAGGAGCCTTTTTGTCCCAGCGTGCACCTTCAGTACGCGGTTTGTTAGCTTGAACAGCCTGTTTTCTCTCTTTCTTCTTAGGAGGAGGCGGCGAAGCACGTCGTCCTTCTAGTTCAAGAGGGAGGGGTTTAACCTTTACACTTGGAAACACTTCAATGGGCGTCTTAGCATGAGAACATGCTTCAAACACATTCACAGCACACTGTTTAATCTCACTGATGGATTTTTCTCTGAAATTTGCCATCATTTGTACTGATTTTTTAAAATCAGAGTGGAGATTTTTGCTGAAAACAAACTTAAAACCATCATCTTCTTCCATTCCGGTCTCATTTCTGTTACCAAAATAAGCTTGGAAGATTCTTTTGTAATAAACTTTTGGATGTTCATTTTTACCCTGCATGACCTTGTCTGCAGCTGGAAAACCAGCAGGCCCCGTGCAGGGGTCGTACTCTCTGATCAAAGCTTCACACAGAAGGTTGTAATCCCTCCTCGTTGCATCAGGTAGACGCTCGATGAAGGTGAACACCTCTCTGTCTGAAGTGAGCCGTATCAGACTTATCTTATCGTCTACCGTAGCATTAGGATAAGACCTCAATCTGAACTCCAGATCTTTGAGATACGCTTTCGTTCCTGCTGACCCCATAGGCCCGGGAACAAAGCGTTGTACATACTTTGAGATTTTCTGCAAGTCATCCATTGAAGGAGACTGTATCACCGGTCTAACTTGTGTGACTGGTGGTGCAGACTGATCAAGGCCTGCCCCTACTGCCCATGGTGGGGGTGGCTGATAAGGGTTGGTAGGAGGAGGTGCATATTGGTGCAGGTCTGTCCCCACCCTCCGAGATGGGGGTGGAGTTGACTGCCTGGCGTCAGGAGGAAGAGGTGCATACCGGTGCAGGTCGAACCCCACCTGAGATGGGGGTGGAGGTGACTGCCTGGCGTCAGGAGGAAGAGGTGCATGTGGGTGCAGACCCGTCCTTATCCCCCGGGTTGGGGGTGTTGAAACGGGGCTAAGGGGAGGAGGTGCAACAGCATCTGTCTGGGGTGGTTGTAGCTGACCCTGCTCGTCTCTGAGTCTCGAGCCAGCTAGCTCCATGTCAGAAATCAGGTTTGTAGCTGTAGCTAAATTCTCCTCACAAGCTGCCAGACGCTCATTTGTTGACCGATTTTCACGTTGTAAAGTCAGCCAACTCCGGGTTATTAACCCCTTTTCTGCCTTGCAATCGGCCAGCTCCCTTAAAGCGGTTTGCAACTGTGCTTGTAACTTACCGTTATCTGCACACGCGTCTTGGTACGCTCGTTCCTTATCCGCAATCTTCTCCTCATATGATCGAGCCTGTTCTGACAGCTCTCTCTTTGAGAGATCCTTATCAGTTTGAATCTTTTGTTTCAGCAACTCAGATTCACTTATCAGCTCGGCACACCTCTCCTCATATGATTGAGCCTGTTCTGACAGCTCTTTCTGTGAGAGGTCTTCAGCAGCCTCAAGGTGTTGCTTCAGCGACTCAGATTCAATCATCAATTCGTCACACCTCTCTTTTTCAGACTTATATCCGTTGAATAGCACGCCCTTTTCTACCACCAAACGGTCTAATTCCGCCTTCAGAAGCAGAGAGATTTTTGCTAACCGTACGCGGCTTGATTTTGTGTCCTCCTTCACTGTAGCTGCTTTTGATAAACTCTG
The DNA here is from genome assembly GCF_014905685.2 of Nematolebias whitei. NCBI lineage: Eukaryota > Metazoa > Chordata > Actinopteri > Cyprinodontiformes > Rivulidae > Nematolebias > Nematolebias whitei. The sequence goes on along the minus strand of NW_023623621.1, from coordinate 1,775 downwards.
CAGCTCCTCATGTCTTTGAACGTCATCAAGGTCTTGCAATTCCTCCAAATTTTTGCCAATAATTGAATTTGTTAAAATGTGTAAGGCTGTCTGGACCGCATCCTCGGATTGTAAGGGGTCAGTGTTTCCCTCTCCGTCCGCCATTATCTGCTATTTAGAAATTAAATAGTAGATGTAAATGTTTAGGTGGCAAAAGAAAATCAGAAAATCTCTTTTTCCTGATAAGTTTTACTCTTATTTAGTGAATTATCAATTAAACGTGCGTTATCTTCTAGCAAAATGAGTAAACTATTCAACTCTGTGAATATCTGTAACTGTATCTTATTTAAAAGTTTCCAAATTTTTATTATGTACCTGTTTCTCAAGGATTTATCAGTGAATAAAAATTCGTTTGGTAAAAGCTCTTTGCATAAATACCTTCATAACTTTTAAAACGCAAGATAACAGTGTTTATTCAGCTTTGAGGAAGTTTGTTAACTCAAAAGTTGCCTTACAGAAAAATAAAACGTTTAATTTCACTCTTTACCTAAAACGAAGTGAAAACCTGTGATCCCACGTCTTCTCCACAAGATGTCAGCAGATCCTCAACAATTTTAACTCAGACACTGTTTGTGTCGTCCACTAGGGGTGCTATAACTTCCTGTGGCGTCCGGTCGTTAGCTTGTTAGCTAAAATTAGCATCGGCTTGCTTCGGTGAAAACCAACACTTCTGAACGGATTTTTTACACAAACGTGGCAAAATTTTTTCAATCAGACCTTATATCATGAAACATGAGTTTTGTGGAACAAAATTGCAGCCGTATTTAGTGAATTTAAGCACGGTAAAGCTCATTTCCGACTTGGGGGAAGTGACGTGACACGTCATCCATCCGGTCGTTAGCTTGTTAGCTTAAAATGTAGCATCGCTAGCGTAGTTCAAAAGCATCATTTTATGACGGTCTTTAAACTCTAACGTGGCGAAATTTCAGCGAGTATGCTTCGAAGCATTTAACCAGCGTGTCAAAACACAGTTTTAATGCACTTTTCAGCGTTAAAAAGCAGATTTTATTCCCTATGAAAACGAGTCTTCATTTCCGGGTGACGTGATTGACACTTCCCTCATCCAATCAGAACGTTACACACGGTCTTTCTCAACCAATGACGCAGCGTAGGGGTGAGGGGAGGTGACGTCAGTCAACCTTTCTCAGCAAATCAGAGCTTTCCAAAGCAGCAAACAACCAACCACGAAGCGTTAGCAGCCATGTTAATGTAGCCTGAAACTTTTCTATCACTTATCGTCTTCTAAACCATCAAAATGCACTTTCTCTGCTAAAAATGTAACGAATCAACCCCCTGAGCTGCACAGAGAACGGCGCTCCGTGACAAAACGTCTTTCTAGCTATTTAAAACAACTCGTTCGAAGCTCCAGAACCGAGTCGGAACCAGAACCGAATCGGACCAGAACAGCGTCTGGAACACAGTTTAAACAGAATAAAGCGTTTCCACAGCTCAAAGCCAGCTTATGTTACACATACAGACGTACAATTCAGCTTTATAAAGACTCAATGACACAATTTCAGCTTTTAAAACATCGCCAGCGTAACACAAGCGCGCAGCTCCAATTGCGCTGCGTAAAGACGCACGGTTTTTCAGCACAGCTGATAAACTGTTATTGTACAACCTTGCCAACATGAAAATCAATGTGTACACGGTTACAGTCCATTTAGGAGCGCGTAGCGGGCCACCAGTTGTAGAGGAACAGATGCTGGGATATATTCATCATTTAACGCGGGTTC
>NW_023623620.1:0-4286 GCF_014905685.2 Nematolebias whitei | reverse complement strand
TCAGTGGTTGTTGTTGTTGTTTGCGATCCGGCCTCTGGTTCATGACAGTAGAATCTGGCCATTATGGATCCAACACCAACCCGAGAGTGGTGCTCTAAGGTAGAAGGGGCTGTTAGTAAACTTGAGAAAGGGCTTCAGGAAATGGTTGTTTCTCTTCAAGCTTTGTTCCAACAGTCAAACCAAGTCATCAACCAAACCCTGTTGACTCCTGCACCAAGAGAACCACGGTTAGCCCCCCCCTGAACATTTCAGAGGTGAGCCTGAGCAATGTCGACCATTTTTGACTCAGTGTGACATTCAATTTCAATTGCAACCTTCATGTTTTCCCACTGAGCATGCTAAAGTAGCTTATGCTGTCTCACTTCTCGCTGGAAGAGCCAAGACGTGGGGCACTTCTGAATGGTTAAAAGGTGGCGTGGTATGTCGTAATTTTTCTGAATTTTCCAAAGAGTTGTGTCGGGTTTTTGACCCCATCCTCCCTGAGAGAGAGGCAGCCCGAAGAATTTTTGATATTAAACAAGGCAGGGATTCTGTAACCAAATACATCATTCACTTTCACTCTGTTTCAGCAGACAGTCATTGGGATGAACACGCACTCACTGACGCCTTCTTCAGGGGGCTTAATGAAGATGTTAAGGATGTGCTGGCAACAATGGACTATCCCTCATCCCTACGCCAGCTGGAGGAGGTGGCCACCCGTGTTGACCTTCGCCTGCGTGAGCGTGAGCGTGACCGTGAACAGAGTCGAGGCAAGGCCACAGCCATGTCCAGAACCAGACATCACCTTGTGGATCATGAACCTAAAACGGAACAAACCAAGAGCCCTCAGGATTCTCTGTATGCTACGGAACCCATGCAACTAGGAAGAAGTCGTCTGACCACCCAGGAACGAGAACGTCGGAGGAGGTACCATCTCTGTTTTTATTGTGGTCAAGGCGGTCATGATTGTCATCATTGTCCAGTAAAAGGCTCAGCAGGAGAAGAGAGGCTCCTGTTGAGTCTTAGTCATAAGATCAAGTCCTCTCCACCTATCATGTCCAAGTCCAAGGTCAAGTTCATAATAAAGGGTGGTCAACCCGTCATCGTCTCAGCTTTTATTGATTCAGGGGCCGACACGGAATTCATTGATAAAACCTTTGCCAAATCCATAGATCTGACCATTGTTCCATCACCTAACAACCATAAGGTCCTCGCTTTAGATGGTCATCCTTTAAGTCAATCTAGTCTTGAAACTGTTCCAGTCACCATGGTGTCGGCCAACAACCATTCGGAACTGATCAGATTCATTGTTATTGATTCACCCCAACTCCCAGTGGTTTTAGGTTCCACTTGGTTACGCAAACACAACCCCCAAATCGATTGGAGGAACCAAGAGATTGTAGGATGGGCTAATGAGTGTTATTCTACATGTATTCAGAGCCAACCCAGTTCACCAGCCCTTGTCACAGCCAATGAAGAGACCTATCCTAATCTAAGTCAGGTACCTAAAGAGTACCATGATTTGAAAGAGGTCTTTAATAAATCAAAAGCTACGTCCCTTCCGCCACATCGTCCATACGATTGTGGTATTGACCTGATCCCAGGTTCTACCCCCCCTCGGGGTAAATTATATTCTTTGTCTGGTCCCGAGCAAGAGTCCATGAGGAAATATATAACAGAGTCCCTCCAAGCTGGTATCATTAGACCTTCAGCATCCCCCGCTGGTGCAGGTTTTTTCTTTGTAGGGAAGAAAGATGGGTCACTTCGTCCATGCATTGACTATAGAGAACTTAACAAAATAACCATAAAGAACAAGTATCCTCTGCCCCTCATGAACTCTGCTTTTGATATAATCCAAAATGCTAAGATATTCACCAAACTGGATCTTCGCAACGCTTACCATTTGGTCAGGATACGGCGGGGAGATGAATGGAAGACGGCTTTTAATACCGCAGATGGCCATTATGAATATCTTGTTATGCCATTCGGCCTCACCAACGCTCCTGCCGTTTTCCAAGCCCTGGTTAATGATGTCCTTCGTGACATGATTAACATTTACGCTTTTGTTTACCTTGATGACATACTTATCTTTTCACAAGATAGCATTTCTCACTGTCGCCATGTCAGAGCTGTCTTAACCCGCCTTTTACAGAACAACTTGTTTGTCAAGGCAGAGAAGTGTGCTTTCCACCAAGTGTCCACCTCATTCCTTGGGTTCAACATTTCTCCAGGTCAAGTATCCATGGAACCCGGGAAGGTATCAGCGGTGGTGGATTGGCCCAAGCCCAAGGATCGTAAACAGCTGCAAAGGTTTCTCGGTTTTGCAAATTTTTATAGGAGGTTCATTAAGAACTACAGTTCAGTTGCAGCTCCTCTTCATTTTCTCACCTCATCTAAGACCAAGTTCATCTGGGACTCCGTTGCCAACCAATCATTCCAGAAGCTCAAAACATTGTTTTCCTCTGCTCCAATCTTGCACTCTCCAGACCCCGAGAAACAATTCATTGTGGAGGTCGATGCATCCAGCACCGGGGTGGGCGCCATCCTCAGTCAGCGCAGCACAGATGGTAAGATCCACCCCTGTGCTTACTTCTCCAGGGCACTCTCCCCCGCTGAGAGAAACTACGACGTGGGAGACCGTGAGCTTTTGGCAGTCAAGATGGCCCTGGAGGAATGGAGGCACTGGCTGGAAGGTGCGAAGAAGTCCTTTTTGGTATGGACCGACCATAAAAACCTGGAGTACCTTCGCACAGCAAAGAGACTCAATCCCCGTCAGGCCAGGTGGGCTATGTTTTTCTCTCGGTTCAGTTTCACCCTCTCTTACAGACCCGGGCCCAAGAATGCCAAGCCGGATGCCCTGTCCCGGGTCTTTGAGGTCAAGGAAGGGCCCTCAGAAGAGGTCGAGTTCATCCTGCCTGAGACCGTACGTCTTTCTTTGACTCAATTAGAACTCGATCTCCAACAAGTCCAACTCTCCGAGCCACGTCCACCCACCTGTCCTAGGGGGCGCCTGTTTGTCCCCAATCAAAAGGTAAAAGAGGTTCTTGAATTATGCCATTCATCAAAGTTGTTCTGTCACCCAGGAATCACCAAGACCCTCCAACTCATTCGCGCCCGATTCTGGTGGGCTACGCTTACGGAGGACACCAAGCACTTTGTCAAGTCATGTCCCGAATGCAATCGTGCCAAGTCTTCCAATCGCCCACCTGCCGGGCTGCTACGACCCCTGCCAATTCCTTCACGCCCATGGTCACATATTGCTATGGACTTTGTGACTGGATTACCCCCTTCTGAAGGTAATTCAGTGTTATTGACCATTGTGGACCGTTTTTCTAAAATGGTCCACCTGGTTCCTCTCCCCAAGTTACCTTCTTCCAAGGAGCTCAGCGTTATCATGGCCAAGGAGGTTTTCAGGCTCCATGGGCTCCCCCAGAACATTGTGTCTGACCGAGGTCCCCAATTCATTTCCAAGTTCTGGAGGGAGTTTTGCAACCTGCTAGGGATCTCGGTCAGCCTCTCGTCAGGTTTTCATCCCCAAACGGATGGACAATCTGAGCGTACCAACCAGGAGGTGGAGACCAAGCTTCGGCTGCTCTGCGAGGGGGACCCGAGGAAATGGACGTCCAACCTCCCTTGGATTGAACAAGCAATCAACTCTCTTCCATCCTCTACATCAGGTATTTCACCCTTTCATGTTGTCTATGGATTCCAACCCCCTGTTTTTTCAGTCCAGGGGAGAGAAGCTCGGGTTCCCTCTGCACGACTCGCAATTTTACGTTGCCAGCGAGTCTGGAGAAAAGCCAGGAGAGCCCTAATTTTGGCCACCAAAAGGTACGTTCAGGGGGCTAACCGCAGGAGAACGCCTCAACCATTGTACAAGGTGGGCCAGAAAGCGTGGCTCTCCACCAAGGACCTTCCTCTCCGTGTGGAATCTAAGAAACTAGCACCACGTTTCATTGGTCCTTTTCTGATTACCAAAATAATCAATCCTGTCTCTGTTCGCTTACAGTTACCCAGGTCCATGCGCATTCATCCAACGTTTCATGTCTCAAGACTCAAGCCATTTGTCCTGCCACGTTTTCGACCCACCACCGACCTCCCACCACCCGCCCGACTCATTCAGGGGAGCCCAGCCTACACGGTCCGACGCCTTCTTCGATCCAGAAGGTGGGGGAGAGGACTCCAGTATCTGGTAGACTGGCAGGGGTACGGCCTGGAGGAACGTTCCTGGGTGCCCTCACGCAATATTCTGGACAAAACCCTCATTAGAGACTTTCATCGACTGAACCCTCTCCAGCCTGGTGGTC
>NW_023623619.1:0-4286 GCF_014905685.2 Nematolebias whitei | reverse complement strand
ATAATAATAATAATAATAATAATAATAATAATAATAATAATAATAATCATATTCTGATGCATGCTCAATAATCCAGGTAGAAAAATCTAAAAAAGTTAAATCTGGTCCTCTGGACATTCAAAGAAACAAAAAAAGCAAAACAACAAAAAAATGTAGAAACGTTTCGTCTCTCATCCGAGAGACTTCCTCAGTTTGAGGTGCTGTATTCAGCTCAGTCTCTTAAATAGCATCTTCTCAGAGTGGATCAACCAGTTTGCTGCTGACAACCAAAACCAGCTGATCACATGCTCAAGGACCAGCTCCTCAGACTGAGGAAGTCTCTCGGATGGGAGACAAAACGTTTCTACATTTTTTTGTTGTTTTGCTTTGTTTTGTTTTTTTGAATGTCCAGAGGACCAGATTTAACTTTTTTAGAATCATCATCATCATCATCATTTTATTTAAAAAGTGCCTTCCAGGACACCCAAGGACACTTTACAGTAAGAATCCAAAAAAGTTCAATCTGGTCCTCTGGACATTCAAAAAAACAAAAAACAAAACAAAGCAAAAAAAATCTAGAAACGTTTCGTCTCTCATCCAAGAGACTTCCTCAGTCTGAGGTGCTGTTTTCAGCTCAGTCTCTTAAATAGCACCTTCTCAGAGTGGATCAACCAGTTTGCTGCTGACAACCAAAACCAGCTGATCACATGCTCAAGAAGGACCATCAGCCTAACAATGGGTCATTAGCACACTGATGGCTGTTTACTACTCACAGAGGGCTGAGTGATACTAGCAATCACAGCATTGTAAGAGGGGGACAGTTGAACCCGGAGGCCTCCACCCCTGTTTAATGATGGACGATTTCTTTTCACAAAGATGGCCTCCTTTACTCCTCTCTCAAACCATCGTTCCTCTCTGTCCAGGATGTGAACAACTTCATCCTTGAAAGAGTGACCGCTGGCCTGGAGATGAGTGTAGACTGCAGAGTCCTGGCCTGATGATGTTGATCTTCTGTGCTGGTCCATCCTTTTGGCCAGTGGCTGTTTAGTTTCCCCGATGTAAGACTGATCGCAGCCCTCCTGACACTGAACAGCATACACAACATTACTCTGTTTGTGCCGGGGGACTGGATCTTTGGGATGAACCAGTTTTTGCCATAATGTATTTTGGGGTTTAAAAGCCACTGGGACGTTATGTTTAGAAAATAAACGTCTCAGTTTCTCTGATACTCCCTCAACATACGGAATGACCACTGGTCTGGGTCTGGGTTCCTCCTTTTCACCTGATGGCTGACTGGAGTCCTGTTTGGGTTTCTTCTCTGCTTTCAGGAAGGCCCAGTTAGGATATCCACATTGCTCTAGAGCCTGTTTTGTGTAGGATTTCTCCTTCTGCCTGGCTCCCGAGCTAGTGGGGACGCTGTCTGCTCTGTGATACAGAGTCCTGATGACTCCTAACTTGTGCTCCAAAGGGTGATGGGAGTCAAACTGCAAATACTGGTCTGTGTGGGTGGGTTTGCGGTACACCTCGGTTTGCAAATGTCCTCTATCAGAGACTGAGACCTCACAGTCCAAGAAAGCCAACTTGCCATTTTTTACATCTTCTCGTGTGAACTTGATGTATTTATCCACAGAGTTGATGTGGTCAGTAAAATGTTGGACTTCCTGAGATTTAATTTTAACCCAGGTGTCGTCAACATACCTGAACCAATGACTTGGTGGTGTCCCTGAAAAGGACGTCAAGGCTCTCTTTTCTACCTCCTCCATGTACAGGTTGGCAACAATAGGAGAAACTGGAGACCCCATAGCACACCCATGTTTCTGCCTATAATATTGCTCCCCATATGTGAAGTAGGTTGACTGCAGGCACAGTTTCAAGAGTTGACACAGTTGTTCTGTGGAAAGCGTGGTCCTGCTGCTCAGAAGATGTTCACATCCTGGACAGAGAGGAACGATGGTTTGAGAGAGGAGTAAAGGAGGCCATCTTTGTGAAAAGGAATCGTCCATCATTAAACAGAGGTGGAGGCCTCCGGGTTCAACTGTCCCCCTCTTTTTTTTGAATGTCCAGAGGACCAGATTTAACTTTTTTAGATTTTTATACCTGGATTACTGAGCATGCATCAGGACATACTGTATGTTTAGTTATTTATTCTTTAGTGCAGCTGAATTCAGTTTTATTTTTCGGGCCTCATTAAAAATTCACAAAGCAGAAAAAAACCTGACAAACTTTAAAGGCAAAACGTAATTGATACTTTAAATTATATAATAAGATTTGAGTACATAAAATTGTTAATTTCAATTCAAAATCAATGCAGTATTACACCGTTTCATTATGTAGCTTGTTTTTATTTTGTTTCATATCACTACTTTTATTTACTTTTCATTTCATATGCTTTTTATTACATTTTATTGTTGTGTGTACCTCATCTGTGGTTTTTTTTAAACGGTCTCTTGAAAAGGAGTCCTCGTAACTCAGTGAGAACAAGCTGTATAAAAGGTTGAATTAATTAATGTAGGAAATGTTTACCACCATTTACTAAATTGACTTTTAAGGTTTAAGCATCATATATTGAACATGATTCACCACATACTAAAAAAAAAGTATCTTAAATAAAAAAGTTATACATTTTCTGCCTTTTTACTGATAAAAAGGTTTGCATTCAGCAAAGCAACCTGTTTTACCTTCCCCCCCAAAAAAAAAAAAATATTTTGGATGCACAACTGAGTGTTTCTGTTGCAGGATACACCTATGAAATAAAACACTACAAACATTTTACCTCACAAATTATTTTTTTTAGAGATTTCTTACTGGGTTCAATCATTTCACATTCAGGCAAAATGAATGATGAAAAGACGCAGAGAACAAAAAAGTAAAACAAAATTTGGTGAGTTTAGACCAGCATCAGGCTGTAGGGCACTAATTTATTAATTTATTCACTCAAACCTAAAGACATGGAGCCATAAACATCTGCTGTGGTTCTGAAGTCTTTGGTCCAGTTGAGGAGCAGTAAAAACTCTTTATCTTAAACTGATCCCCATCGTTGCAGGTGCTGAGTCAGGTGGGATTATTCTCAGAAGATGCTCGTCGTCTTCCTGATGGGCATCCAGAGGTGATCAAAGCAGGAGGCCATCAGGTGGGCGGGACTCCTCAACCAAAAAGAGTCTACGTTACGCTTTACCTTCTGACTCTGAACGGAAAGACAAACGAGATTATTCAGGATTAAATTAAAGGCCTACGTGGTTTGATGTGTCCAAGTTGTCTCACAGAAAAGACAGAAGGTGAAGAGGAGTTCATTAAAGACTGATCAGTCCCTGGTTTGGACCAAATCTCCCCACTACATAAAAAAATAATTAATCTCTCAGAGGAAGGAAGCTGGCGTCCAGATGCTATTGGTCCTCATCTCCAGGAGATGTCAGCAGATATCAAGTCATCTCCTGCAGCTTTCAGACAAACATTTCATGCTGGAAAGTTTTGAGCACAACCAAATAAAAAACTGCAGCTTCTTCAGAAAATAAATCTTAAAATTTAGTTTTTAACTGAACATACCGTCCAGTAGGATTAAAGATGTATGTTTCCCTTAAAAAACAGATTATAATTCCTTCACATGGACCCGCCAGTACTTGTATCACCCGCCACCAAAGGCCAAGCGGTGATCATGTTTTTACTTGCGTTTGTTTGTCTGCAGCGTTAGAAAATATCTCTTAAACCGGTGGTCAGACTGAAGTGAAATTCTCAGAAGGTCATTATTGGATGTTGATTAACATCTGGAGCACACAAAATTCAAGATGGCTGTCACCGCAAAGCAAACGTAGCAAATAAAAAGGACTAGAATGCAGCCACTTTGACAGATATAGAGCTCAAATTTGGTGTGGTAGTAGCTGAGCATAATCTCTATCATACTTGAGCACAACAACATATTGGATAAAGGTGGGAGTGGTGAGAGACGTTAAAGACAAACCTGTGATTGGAAGGTCACAGTTTAGAATCCCACTGACTGTTACATCAAAATTAATCAGTACCTGCCTCCAACTTCATTTGCCCCCACTTTGGGCCCTTGAGCAAGGTCTCTAACCCCCCAGCTGTTCTCCAGGTGCCTTGGATGGCAGCCCTCTGCTCCACACATGTGGGCTGTGGTAGCTCGGTGGTCGGTAGAAGAGTTGTAAAAACAGTTACCAAGTCTTTGTGCGAGCTAGCTCACTGTGGCAACCCCTGAAGAAGGTAGCAAACAAAAGAAGAAGAAGAAGAAGAAAAAAAAGATTATTGGCCTAAAACCTTTGTTTTATATACTTTGTACACATTTACATATATAT
>NW_023623618.1:0-4287 GCF_014905685.2 Nematolebias whitei | reverse complement strand
TATTATTGTTCATAACATCCTAATGCATGGTCAATAATCCAGGCAAAAAAATCTAAAAAAATAAAATAAAATGTTAGGTCAGGTCCTCTGGACAAATGCTTCCATCCAGAGGACCCAACTTAACTTTTTTATATATTATTCATAACATTCTACAAAACCCTAGCTCAAAGATCTAATCTATTGGTTTGAACTAAAATCACTTTTGAGCCCAGTCCTGAACTTATTAGCAGTGATTTGAAATCAACACCATTTTTAGATTGTTCATTTTCAGAGCATTCTGAGCTTGGTTTTAATGTTGGACAGACATCCACAGCTCTTCGTTCTAATGGCCTCATTCAACCTTTTTTTATACAGGCTAATCCCATTGAGCCTCGGGGACTCATTTGCAAGAGAGACCTGATTTTAACAAAGAACAGTGGACAATCATAAAAGAAAGCATATAAATTGAGAAGAACAAATGAAAGAAAATGCTATTTAAAAAAACGAAACAAAAGCAGCTGTAGCTGTAAAGCGGTGTAGAAAACTAAAAACAGGAACATGTCTGCGTTGGTTTTTGCCAAGAACTTAGCAGTTGTTTGAAGCCACTTAGAGAGATCAAGGTCAAGATTTTCAGATCGTTTTGCAAGATATTCCAGGATACAGGACCAGAGTAGGAGAAGGCCCTTTTGCCTAGTTTAATCTGCACTGAGGGAACACTGCATGTAATAATGTCCTGAGAGCGCACGCTGTAGCTGCACTCACGTAGTGACATGGAGGAGATGTATGAAGGCAGCAGACCAAGAAGTTATTTAAAGATGAAAGTGTACTAGTGGGAGAGTCTGTGTGAAGTAAATGACCAGTTAACCAGTAAATACAGGGTGCAGTGATGGGTACGGTAGTTACAGCCAGTTATGATTCTTAGTGCACCATGATAGACAGCATCCAATATCTGCAGGGTGCTTGTAGGAGTGTTCATGTAAATAATGTCACCGTAGTCAATGGAGGGCAGGAAAGTCACAGTTACAAGGCTTTTCCTAGTGTTTAGAGTTAGACAGGATCTATTTATGAAAAAGAAACCCAGTTTAACTTTCAGTTTCCTTACTAGGTTTTCCACGTGAAGCTTAAAAGAGAGATGCGAGTCGACCAAGATAGATACCCAAATATTTGTAGGAATCTAACAAAACATCCTTGGTGTCACTTCCTCGCCTGGTTTTAACTCTTTTTTCTTAATCTGCATTCCTCTGGGTTGAGTAGAAGCTGAATTTTATACAGTCCTTATCAAACCAAAAATAGAACGAACGTTTGGATTTCTAGCCAACATAGAATTTCTGTTAGCAAAGATTTCTTCTACTTGCTTTCTTCTATGCTAAAACCACATTTGTCCATTGAACCATTCTCTAAATAGCCTCCCCTGTGTGAACAAGTCACCAAATCTGTGTCCAACATCTGCTTGAACTGGCAGTGTACCAGCTCTCACTGCGGTGGATGCGTGCCCTTCCTTTCCTTGATGCCCAGCAGTCATAATCGCCATCCTCTCCAGCCCATTTCCCACCCTGATCTCCCCACGGTGTGCTCCTCAGGCCTTTTGGTGTGACGCTAGCCTGCCATGTCACCCTGGGGTCACACAGGTTCACGGATAATGTGACAAAACCAGCTGCTCATCGCTGCCGAACCGGCCTCTCACCAGCTGCGATTAGATGTAAGGGGTCGAACAAATGATCCGCCGCGGCCCAGGGCAAATCAGCCATGTCCTCGGTGCAGATAACCAAACTGAACCGTGGAGCTAATGTTGAAGCTGCCGGTGTAAAATAGGTGATTAGAAGCTTATTGTGTCAGCCAGGCACAGAGAAGTGGATCCATGCGATCTGTCTTTGCCACATAAAAGTAGATGAGAGGAGAGACACAATATAAGGAGAGCAGACAGAAAGGAAAGGTCAGCTTTTAGTGAGGAGCTGAAAGTGAAAGAATCTCGCAGTTAAAAACAAAAAAAAGTGCTTTTAAAAAGCACCGTGGTGACCTTGACTTATCTGAACACATTATTACTGTTATTATTTTTACTGTTACAGTCTGTTTAGTTGTCAAGATGTGGTCAACAGGTGTCTTTTTTACGTTTATACTTTTGTTTATTTTTGTCCTTCGGTAACGTGAAGGAGAGATTTCGGCTAAATGGATTAATGCATTCAAGCTAATTTTTACTAACACAACATATGTTTCAAGCTGGCAAAATATGACAGTTTTATATATATATTTTTTCTTTATATATATTTATAATGTGGAGATATAAAATTCAACATGTAAAAATTGTACAACCAATTCTTTAGTTGATTTCTGAAACCAACCCACAGTAATCCAACAAAGTTCAGTCAGGTCATCAGGGTGGTTTCTTTTTTCTTTTTGTGTGTGTGTGTGTGTTGTTGAGATGTTTCATCCTTCATCCAAGGAACTTCATAAGTCTGAGGAGCCACAACAAACTTAGTCTCACAAGCAGCACTCTCATAGTGGACCAACCAGTTTGCTGGTGATAAGATGGTTTCTGGGGCCCACCCTCTCCCCCGTTAACTCTTCTGAGGCAGCCATAGCCAAAGCAGATCAAAACATCAAAGTTCATGCTCAATAATCCAGGTAAATAAAATCCAACAACGTTCAGTCAGATCATCTGGATGGATTGTTTTTTGTTGTTGTTGTTGCGACATTTCATCCTTCATCCAAAGGACTTCATCAGTCCAAGGAGCCACAACAAATGTATGCCCCATTTGCACTGCTTCTAATAAGCCGCAATTCTGGGCAGCCCACCACAGAAAGAACCCATTTGCACCAGTTCTTTAGCTAGGACCTCTTTTCATCCCTGCTTCTCTGGTGGGACCGAGCGAGCTCAGTCGAGCTGAGTCCGGACTGAAACGTGAATGCAGGACTCTGATTGGTCAGGGGGAGGAGTCACTGGATCTCAGAAACTTTTCACCGATCTGCCATTTGCAATTTCTCTGGATGCGGAGCAGCGGCTGGATCTATTTTTAAGATTTTAAAAACTATAATGACAACGCCGTGTTTAATGATGGAAGTCCAGGTGTTTTTTTGTGTTTGGTGACCGACGACAAAATTCGAGCGAGCGGTGTCACCGTGGAGGATCGTACGAGCTGCAGAGCCATTGAAGCCTGCGAGGCCGGACTCCGAGCCCCGGCCTCGCCTGCTCACAAAGGCCGGATTCGAGCCCTGGCAGGCGGAAGGACCGGGATAGAGGGTGGAAACGTTTTTTTTTTTAAACATTTTATGTATAAAAAATATGTTTTTTTTAATCAGTGAAGAATAAAAATAAATAAACGGTGCCGGCTTTATCATGAAATCCTGTTTTCGCTTTGACTTTATTAAATAATCTGTTAAAGTTAATTCAACTGAAAAATCATAAAAAGACCAAAATTATTATTTATTTTTTATTTATTTTTTTTTTTTCTGTGATGGCCTCCCTTCTCCCCTTACAGCCATCCTCTCCACACCATTATTATGAAATATTTATTATAGTGACATTCTAGTGTAGGGTTTTTTTTTTTTTTTTTTTTAATAGGATAGAAAGAAAGAAAAGACAAAGTAAGACTCCAAAATATAAGAAATATATACAAATAGAGCACACGTCAAAACACCCGGCCACTGTCTGTTCACCTGCAAAGAACATGACAAAACACAGCAACAAAATACATATGTATAAAGAACTTAAAATATTCATGGCTTTGCAGTAAGTTTCCATAAATATATATACCCATACCTACGCCTATATACATACATACATACATACATACATACACATGAATATACACTCACATACATATCTATATATCTACATATAAAGCCTACATAAACATCCCTGCTTCTATTTGTGTGTGGTTGTGAGCATGCATAAGTGTATAAGGCTTCTCTAATAGAACATTTATTAGTAACTGTGAAGCAGCAGAGACCCGACCCCCAAGACCAGAGGCAGACGAAAAAGGGGGGACCAGAGCCCAAGACCCCAGGAGGGACCCCGACCGCGGAGCCCCCAGAGCCACCCACACAGGACGAACCACTCACCCACCCCCCAGAACGGACCACAGGGGAGAACCGGAAGATCCCCACCAGCAACCACATACAGTGACCCCCCGGGGCCAACAGCGACAAACTCATAGGCCTCCGTCGGCACCCGCCGCACCGATGTAGGTCCAGGTCTAGGCACCGAGGCCCGGGCACCGAGGACTCACACCACCCAGGCCAAGGCCTGACAGGGCCAGAGGACCCGAGCCCCACCAGGCAGACACCAGGCCGAGCCGACACACGCCCAAG
>NW_023623617.1:0-2500 GCF_014905685.2 Nematolebias whitei | reverse complement strand
AAAGCAACTTACTGTATATTGTACTATATATATCTACCAATTTATTTTTCTTGCTAAGCACTTCTGGATAGATGCAAACTGCATTTCGTTGCTTTGTACCTGTGACATGTGCAATGACAATAAAGTTGAATTCTATTCTATTCTATTCTAATAATTTTAGAATCTGGTAAAAACCAGAACATTATTATTATGTTTTGATTTGACAGTGGGTCGTCATTTTCCGTGACTGCATGATCCTCAGGGCATAATCATGCCCTAATGAGATGTTTCAGTGTGGCAGTCAGTCTGGTTAGTCTACCAGGTCTTTCAAGGAGCTCCATCATCCTACTTCTCCTATGAAATGCAGCCCTGGTGTCAACAAGTGTCAAATTTCTTTGCCCAAGCAAAACACAGCCAGACTTATCAAGGTTTATTCTAGTTAAAAACATCTGTTTCAAATCTGTAATGTGCTCCAAACATTTGTTTTCTCCAAGAAGAAAACCACTGCAAACTAATTTATGCAGCATGTTTGCTAAACAAGTCAATGCCTGATTAGTGCAGAAAGACATTTCCAAAGGCTTTACTTCTATTACTTGATGCGACTCGAGTGAAATGTGCACAATAAAAGTTGCAATCACTTCAAATGTTTATCCATAAGAAGGCTAAGCTAGCAAACCTTGGTGATGGTTTTTTTTTTTTTTATCTCTTCAAATGGTCAACCCCTTTTAAGGTTTGCAAAAAAGTACCAGACTGCTGTATTTGCTTTATTTTTCTGGCCACACATTCTCTGTAATGTGTGCAACCAAGGTTCATATTGTTTACATTTTATATTTGCATTTTTCTACAGCCTTACATGGAGTTTGCGTTTCCTTTTTTTGGTCCTGTGATATTACTTTCTAGCTCGGTCTCTGTGCATGCACAAGACAAATATTTTCAGTGATCACTAGCGAGTTACAGAGGCTCAAAAGAGCAGTTTGCAGATAAATCCGGTTAATAAACATGTGATCTTATATGAGATACAGAGGATGCAAACACAGTTTTCATTTTGTCAGAGACAAGTCATACAAACTGGACTTACCGAGTCTTCTGGAGGTCGTTTTATCTTGATCCACTCCACAGATGGACCCTTCACCTGCAGAAATCTGTGGAAGAGATTCTTGAAGCCCTCAATGTCTTTTTTGCACACCTGACAAAAACAAAGAACACATTTTCTTTTTTAAAATCTTCATTAATCACATAAATAAAAAGGTTGAGATCTGCAATGTCACAAAAAATGCAAAGCCTAAAATCTTAACTCACAATTAGACTCGAACAAACAAACAAAAAAAGCCCGAAAATCTAACAGACTTCGAAAGTATTTTTTTTCTAATACTCTTTTTTTTTCCCGTTTTTATTGCCAAGCTGCTGCAGAGACTTTAAAATTACGTCTTACTGTAATAACAAGTTAGTATGCCAATAATTACTTAGCGTTACTTAGACTTTAATTATTAGTTTAACACGATGATTCATTGATAGTAACAGAAAAAGAACAAAAATTATCTGATATCTTTAAAAATAACCAGATATAAAAACGGTCAGTGGAAAGTTGCTTTTAAGATTGAAATCATTTCTTACATCACGTTTTAATCTCTTATTACGGTCCGTTTTGTTCCCGCTGTTATTTTAATCATCTGAACAACCAGTAAAGCTTCAGGACTTTTTCCAACTTTAAGAAATTCTGCAAAAATTAATCTAAAGGACAGCTTTGAAAGCAGAAGGAAGCCTTTTCTTTGTCTAAAGTACATTTAAAATAGATGCTTTTTAAAGTTTAGTAATGAACTTTACATCTGCTGTATACAGAAAAACACATTTCCAATAGCAGTTTACATAATTTGCAGCCTTTTGTATAAAAAAATTATAAGAAATAAAATGTTTACTTTGTACTTGCTTTTTACTAGCTAATGGGCTAATACGGGCGGCTGTGGCTGAGTGGTTACAGCAGTCGTCCTCCAATGCAAGAGTTGGGGGTTTGAATCCATCAGCAGTCACATGTCGAAGTGTCCCTGGGCAAGACACTGGCTTCAGGGTACGGATCCCCCACAATAAATGAGGGACTACTGTAATTTCAGAGTCAGAGTCAGAGTCAGAGTCAGAGTTTCTTTATTGTCATTCGCACCTCATGTGGTACATGTGGTGGAGCGAAATTATGTACACGGGGTCCCAGTTACATCCAACAATAAAATGTCTAAGAAAAACAGTAATAACATCTAAGATATGAACTAAGAAAAACATCAACTAAATATACACTAAGCACTCATAACATAAAACATTGAACATCAGCACAAACATGAACATGAGTCTGTGAGCAGATGTGCACGCATGAACACATCAACATTGAAACAGATCAGCAGCAACATGAAACAGATCAGCAGCAACATGATAGGGTTTTTCACAGTGATTATTCTAGTTAGAGATTCATGAGTCTAACAGCCTCAGGGTAGAAGCTGTTCCTCAGTCTAGTGGTTCTACACTTAATGCTCCT
>NW_023623616.1:0-4287 GCF_014905685.2 Nematolebias whitei | reverse complement strand
TATGTGTGTGTGTGTGTGTGTGTGTGTGTGTGTGTGTGTGTGTGTGTGTGTGGAACCTCAGACCAATGGAACCTTAGATGTTATAATTATTATAGTTTAATACACAGAGTAGTGTAGACAGAAGAGAGACTAACACATTCAAGTAATTATAAGGGATTTTATTTAAAGTGCCCAAATGGTTAATGTAGAATCTGAATAAGACTGGAAGACAGGTAAGTATCTTAGTTGTAGGAGTAGTACTTTGTATAATGTCCAAGGTGATTGTCTTACTTTCTTCTGTTTGTTTAACAGACCTGGAGAGGAGGGTGAAGGATCCCAGGTGGATGGCACCACTTGGTGTGAGAGCGGAGTAGAATGAGTTGAAGAGTGGCATGACAGAACTAAGAATCTGATCCAGAGATGTTTGTAGGCTGTGGGCGAGGAGACTGCATGTCCATGAGGAGGAACCATGGAGTTGGGACTAGAAGGCATGAGGAAATACACAGGTTAGTTTCTCTTAGATAAGGACTGTAGACAGGTCGGTAGCATAATATTCCAGCAGCAAAGGACTGATCCAAAGGTCCTTAACCAGAAGCTCTTTAGTCAGAATCAGGATCAGCTGTAGTGTAGTGGTGTGGCTTCACCCTGCCTCTCAGAGGCTGCAAGAAAGTGGTGACAGATAACACTGGAATCCTATAAGTTGTTTTACTACAGTTTTGAAAGTAAAATTGTTTTAGTAATTCAATCAATGCTTTAGTTACTATACTGATGCTACTTAGCTCATAAGTCATGCATCTCAACAGGTTCTGTCATTCTTAAGTTTTATGTTATGATGCTAGTGTGTCTTTCTAAAACATCCAAAAGGTGGCGTTCCTTTAGTGCTCTTGGTATTGTTACCAACAGTGACAGCAGTTGTCGATGCAATGATCTGATTGATGTGATGCCAATTTAAAGGTTTTTTCTTTTTTTTCTCCATTTATCTACCAAATGATCCTAACTCACCTTGTCCTCCTCATCCATTGGCCTGGCTTCCCTTGACCTCAAGAGAAGAACACCACTGGATACAATAGATTTACTTTGAACTTACCCATACAACCTGTTCAAGGTTTAGAAAGAATAGCAGCCTGAATTGAACCTGACAACCTTTTTTAGCATGACAGCTTAGTGATAAGCAATGTTGCCTCACCGCAAGAAGGTTCTGGATTCAATCTCAGGTTTGGAACTGGGTCTTTCTGTGTTGAGGTTGCATGCTCTCCTCATTTTTGTGTGGGTTTTGTTCAGGTATTCTGGTTTCCTCCCACTGTCCAAAAATGTTATATGTTAGGCTGCCTTAAAGCAAATGATGTGTGATCTCAGAGGGATTTGACTAGTTAAATAAAAGTTAATTGTTGTGATGGTTGCAGTGATAATTCATCAATACTCACACAAACAGCTTACATACATACATAGTAATTTTAATCCAATAAAAATACTCCATTCTCCATACTGTATGTCTGTAAATGAAGTACAGCTGAGTTGCTGAAGCTGTACGATGCAATATTTTTGGACTTTGATGTGATGAGGATGACTTCCTGTTGTTAAGCCTCGGCACCCTCTGCATTGGGTAAAGCTAGAAGAAGCAGAAGAAGTCTGCAGTTTGAATCTTTTTCTAAAATCCAATGTCCCTTTTCTTTTTAGTTCAATGTTAAACTTATTGAGTGGCACTTTGAAAAAATATAAAAGTGTACTAGAATAGAAAGATCACAGACTCATGGGCAGATAATCAAAGGTGTTGCCCTTTGGGCAAATGCAGCCATTACTGTAATGATGGTTATTGCACCAGCATGATGCTGTGGCTGGTAGAGGGAATCATTAGTATTTCTCTTACTGTTGCATTTAGGTCCTCTATCTTGTGGCATTGACTATTTTACCTGGACCCATAATTGATTGATGGATTTAGTTTACTGTATCCATTTTTAGGAGTTCAAAACATTTTTTTAAAATATTGAACTCATGTTTTTCTGCAGGATTTATTCTATTGACTTCTGACAATAATGAGGTGTGAGCAGCTGCGTTGTATATTTTCAGCCACTGATTAGTAATTCCACTTTGTTTCTACCTGAGGAGTTTCCAGAACCTAAAATAATTGAGAAACCTAGCAATATTTTTGCAAAGCAGTGATCAATCCAAAGACAAAGCAGTTGGACATGTTCTCTTCTTGTTTGTTGAAAATGTTTCACTACTCGGTCAAGTAGCTTTATTGAATTGACATGACGCTGTCTGTCAATCAGTCCAGTCGATTCGTCAACAACTGACCAACCAGCGATCGTAATTCGTCCCAAAGTGAAATACACCTTACCTGCAGAAGCTGCAAACCCTTTTCCTTCATCACCTGTTTTGTGTATTTTGTACGTAGATATATGTTCTAGAATTGCACCGCTCAATGTGGCTGCATGTTCAAGTTCAAGTATCTTTGTTGTATCTTTGTGTTGGAGTAGCTCTCTTACTTTCATTCTGAGATTTTGCTTTTGAAAACTTGAATTATTGTTTTTCTGGATGTAAATCGCTTTTTTTGGATGAATATTTCTTCTGGTTTTGGATGCTGTGCAGCTGGAAGGATTTTTATTGACACCTTTTTTACTTTTGGACATTTGTTATGATGCATAACCATGACAACAAGGTGGCTTTCTACAACTGGGAGCTGCTAATTAACATCTCAAAAGAACAAATATTACCTCAACTACAGCCCCAAATCCCAAATGAGTTGAAAAGGAGGTGCCGTGGATGCATTCCCATCTACCTGGAGGCGGTGCTCAAGTTCAGCACCTGCAGTTTTGTCCACAACAACGAAGAGCTCGGCAGGCTCCTGGGAGGATTGGCCATCACTTGGGGAGGAGTTCTGCCTGGCATTCAGGTGGTCCTGCTGCCCAAGGGGACCAAGAGGTCTGCTGGGTCTGGGTAGAAGGATCAGCATCTGCAGCCAGTTTCTTCAGATCTGCTGTGGGACAGACTACTACAAGATATCCTTCCTGCCCACAGCCATCAGCATCTAGAACAACTCTAATGAAACCTGGATGAGCTACAACAACAATTAATTTCCCTTTGGGATTTATAAAGTATTTTTGAATTGAATTGAATTGTGTTGCACATTCTGGTTGCACATGTTTAGCCTTTGTTTGTTATGATCAGTTAACACTAAACCGCTTTTGCACACAGCTTTAAATACAATGTGTATTGTAAAATGTACACTCTTAGCAGCCTACATTGACTACGGTAACATTATTTAAATGAATGCTCCTACAAGAACCCTGCAGATGTTGGACACTGTCTATCATGGTGCACTAAGATTCATAACTGGCTGTAACTACCATACCCATCACTGCACCCTGTATTCACTGGTTAACTGGATATCATTAACTTCACGCAGACTCTCTCACTGGTACATTTTCATTTTTCAATCACTTCTTGGTCTGCTGCCTTCATACATCTCCTACTCATACTGCGTGAGTGCAGCTATAGCGTGCACTCTCAGGACATTATTACCTGCAGTGTTCCCTCAATGAGGACTGAACTAAGCAAAAGGGCCTTCTCCTACTCCGCTCCCGTTTCCTGGAATAACTTACAAAAAGATTTGAAGCTCTCGACCTTGACCTCTCTAAGTGGCTTTAAACATCTGCTAAATTCATGGCAAGAACCAATGCAGATGTGTTCCTGTTTATAGTTCTCTACACTGCCTTGTAATCTTAGCTGTTTTTTTGTTTGTTTTTTGTTTTTTGCTATGTTTCCTTTTAATTATCCCTTTAATTATCATTTTTTCAAGTGTAAAAAAATTAAATAAATAAATTTGTATGCATCATTTGTGATTGTCTATTGTTGTCATTGTTGTCCACTGTTGTCATCATTCTTTGTGGAAATCCAGGTCTCTCTTGTAAATGAGTCTTTGTGGCTCAATGGGACTAACATGTTTAAATAAAGGTTGAATGAATGAAAACATACTGAATTGCATTGTAAACTCTTGCCATGTGTGGCTCTGGGGCATGACAACTTCTACTGCAGTAACTATTTTATTAGTAGCTTTGACTGTTTTTGTTTGTTTTCTTTGCCTTGATGTCGGTTGATAAGAGAAAAATGCCTCATCAAATGCCTCAGGTAACGCTGTGAGCGTCACTACCAGTAATTCCACCATAACAGCTTTCTTGTGTGTTTTTGTTTGTCAGAAGTGAGCTCACTCTTAGTTACATTTCTGCATGGGCTGAGCAACTTTACTGTTTGAGTCATGTCATTTGTGAAGCTTCATCAACAAATAAGAAACACATCCAGACATTTTAT
>NW_023623615.1:0-4288 GCF_014905685.2 Nematolebias whitei | reverse complement strand
TGAACTTAAGTACTGACTGGACCAGGTGGTGGAGCTGTGGGATAATGTGCGGTGACAGGTGACATGAGTTGAGTGATTACTGAGTGTGCAGCATGACAGAGGAGCTGACAGAGAGCAGAGCTATGACAGAACCCCCCCCTCAAGGTCCGGCTCCTGAAGGACCACCAGGCTGGAGAGGGTTCAGTCGATGAAAGTCTCTAATGAGGGTTTTGTCCAGAATATTGCGTGAGGGCACCCAGGAACGTTCCTCCAGGCCGTACCCCTGCCAGTCTACCAGATACTGGAGTCCTCTCCCCCACCTTCTGGATCGAAGAAGGCGTCGGACCGTGTAGGCTGGGCTCCGCTGAATGAGTCGGGCGGGTGGTGGGAGGTCGGTGGTGGGTCGAAAACGTGGCAGGACAAATGGCTTGAGTCTTGAGACATGAAACGTTGGATGAATGCGCATGGACCTGGGTAACTGTATGCGAACAGAGACAGGATTGATTATTTTGGTAATCAGAAAAGGACCAATGAAACGTGGTGCTAGTTTCTTAGATTCCACACGGAGAGGAAGGTCCTTGGTGGAGAGCCACGCTTTCTGGCCCACCTTGTACAATGGTTGAGGCGTTCTCCTGCGGTTAGCCCCCCGAACGTACCTTTTGGTGGCCAAAATTAAGGCTCTCCTGGCTTTTCTCCAGACTCGCTGGCAACGTAAAATTGCGAGTCGTGCAGAGGGAACCCGAGCTTCTCTCCCCTGGACTGAAAAAACAGGGGGTTGGAATCCAAAGACAACATGAAAGGGTGAAATACCTGATGTAGAGGATGGAAGAGAGTTGATTGCTTGTTCAATCCAAGGGAGGTTGGACGTCCATTTCCTCGGGTCCCCCTCGCAGAGGAGCCGAAGCTTGGTCTCCACCTCCTGGTTGGTACGCTCAGATTGTCCATCCGTTTGGGGATGAAAACCTGACGAGAGGCTGACCGAGATCCCTAGCAGGTTGCAAAACTCCCTCCAGAACTTGGAAATGAATTGGGGACCTCGGTCAGACACAATGTTCTGGGGGAGCCCATGGAGCCTGAAAACCTCCTTGGCCATGATAACGCTGAGCTCCTTGGAAGAAGGTAACTTGGGGAGAGGAACCAGGTGGACCATTTTAGAAAAACGGTCCACAATGGTCAATAACACTGAATTACCTTCAGAAGGGGGTAATCCAGTCACAAAGTCCATAGCAATATGTGACCA
Source organism: Nematolebias whitei (assembly GCF_014905685.2). Taxonomy (NCBI): domain Eukaryota; kingdom Metazoa; phylum Chordata; class Actinopteri; order Cyprinodontiformes; family Rivulidae; genus Nematolebias; species Nematolebias whitei. Next base: position 3,069 of record NW_023623615.1, on the reverse strand, counting down.
TGGGCGTGAAGGAATTGGCAGTGGTCGTAGCAGCCCGGCAGGTGGGCGATTGGAAGACTTGGCACGATTGCATTCGGGACATGACTTGACAAAGTGCTTGGTGTCCTCCATAAGCGTAGCCCACCAGAATCGGGCGCGAATGAGTTGGAGGGTCTTGGTGATTCCTGGGTGACAGAACAACTTTGATGAATGGCATAATTCAAGAACCTCTTTTACCTTTTGATTGGGGACAAACAGGCGCCCCCTAGGACAGGTGGGTGGACGTGGCTCGGAGAGTTGGACTTGTTGGAGATCGAGTTCTAATTGAGTCAAAGAAAGACGTACGGTCTCAGGCAGGATGAACTCGACCTCTTCTGAGGGCCCTTCCTTGACCTCAAAGACCCGGGACAGGGCATCCGGCTTGGCATTCTTGGGCCCGGGTCTGTAAGAGAGGGTGAAACTGAACCGAGAGAAAAACATAGCCCACCTGGCCTGACGGGGATTGAGTCTCTTTGCTGTGCGAAGGTACTCCAGGTTTTTATGGTCGGTCCATACCAAAAAGGACTTCTTTGCACCTTCCAGCCAGTGCCTCCATTCCTCCAGGGCCATCTTGACTGCCAAAAGCTCACCGTCTCCCACGTCGTAGTTTCTCTCAGCGGGGGAGAGTGCCCTGGAGAAGTAAGCACAGGGGTGGATCTTACCATCTGTGCTGCGCTGACTGAGGATGGCGCCCACCCCGGTGCTGGATGCATCGACCTCCACAATGAATTGTTTCTCGGGGTCTGGAGAGTGCAAGATTGGAGCAGAGGAAAACAATGTTTTGAGCTTCTGGAATGATTGGTTGGCAACGGAGTCCCAGATGAACTTGGTCTTAGATGAGGTGAGAAAATGAAGAGGAGCTGCAACTGAACTGTAGTTCTTAATGAACCTCCTATAAAAATTTGCAAAACCGAGAAACCTTTGCAGCTGTTTACGATCCTTGGGCTTGGGCCAATCCACCACCGCTGATACCTTCCCGGGTTCCATGGATACTTGACCTGGAGAAATGTTGAACCCAAGGAATGAGGTGGACACTTGGTGGAAAGCACACTTCTCTGCCTTGACAAACAAGTTGTTCTGTAAAAGGCGGGTTAAGACAGCTCTGACATGGCGACGGTGAGAAATGCTATCTTGTGAAAAGATAAGTATGTCATCAAGGTAAACAAAAGCGTAAATGTTAATCATGTCACGAAGGACATCATTAACCAGGGCTTGGAAAACGGCAGGAGCGTTGGTGAGGCCGAATGGCATAACAAGATATTCATAATGGCCATCTGCGGTATTAAAGGCCGTCTTCCATTCATCTCCCCGCCGTATCCTGACCAAATGGTAAGCGTTGCGAAGATCCAGTTTGGTGAATATCTTAGCATTTTGGATTATATCAAAAGCGGAGTTCATGAGGGGCAGAGGATACTTGTTCTTTATGGTTATTTTGTTAAGTTCTCTATAGTCAATGCATGGACGAAGTGACCCATCTTTCTTCCCTACAAAGAAAAAACCTGCACCAGCGGGGGATGCTGAAGGTCTAATGATACCAGCTTGGAGGGACTCTGTTATATATTTCCTCATGGACTCTTGCTCGGGACCAGACAAAGAATATAATCTACCCCGAGGGGGGGTAGAACCTGGGATCAGGTCAATACCACAATCGTATGGACGATGTGGCGGAAGGGACGTAGCTTTTGATTTATTAAAGACCTCTTTCAAATCATGGTACTCTTTAGGTACCTGACTTAGATTGGGATAGGTCTCCTCATTGGCTGTGACAAGGGCTGGTGAACTGGGTTGGCTCTGAATACATGTAGAATAACACTCATTAGCCCATCCTACAATCTCTTGGTTCCTCCAATCGATTTGGGGGTTGCGTTTGCGTAACCAAGTGGAACCTAAAACCACTGGGAGTTGGGGTGAATCAATAACAATGAATCTGATCAGTTCCGAATGGTTGTTGGCCGACACCATGGTGACTGGAACAGTTTCAAGACTAGATTGACTTAAAGGATGACCATCTAAAGCGAGGACCTTATGGTTTTTAGGTGATGGGACAATGGTCAGATCTATGGATTTGGCAAAGGTTTTATCAATGAATTCCGTGTCGGCCCCTGAATCAATAAAAGCTGAGACGATGACGGGTTGACCACCCTTTATTATGAACTTGACCTTGGACTTGGACATGATAGGTGGAGAGGACTTGATCTTATGACTAAGACTCAACAGGAGCCTCTCTTCTCCTGCTGAGCCTGGTCTTTTACTGGACAATGATGACAATCATGACCGCCTTGACCACAATAAAAACAGAGATGGTACCTCCTCGGACGTTCTCGTTCCTGGGTGGTCAGACGACTTCTTCCTAGTTGCATGGGTTCCGTAGCATACAGAGGATCCTGAGGGCTCTTGGTTTGTTCCGTTTTAGGTTCATGATCCACAAGGTGATGTCTGGTTCTGGACATGGCTGTGGCCTTGCCTCGACTCTGTTCACGGTCACGCTCACGCTCACGCAGGCGAAGGTCAACACGGGTGGCCACCTCCTCCAGCTGGCGTAGGGATGAGGGATAGTCCATTGTTGCCAGCACATCCTTAACATCTTCATTAAGCCCCCTGAAGAAGGCGTCAGTGAGTGCGTGTTCATCCCAAAGACTGTCTGCTGAAACAGAGTGAAAGTGAATGATGTATTTGGTTACAGAATCCTTGCCTTGTTTAATATCAAAAATTCTTCGGGCTGCCTCTCTCTCAGGGAGGATGGGGTCAAAAACCCGACACAACTCTTTGGAAAATTCAGAAAAATTACGACATACCACGCCACCTTTTAACCATTCAGAAGTGCCCCACGTCTTGGCTCTTCCAGCGAGAAGTGAGACAGCATAAGCTACTTTAGCATGCTCAGTGGGAAAACATGAGGGTTGCAATTGAAATTGAATGTCACACTGAGTCAAAAATGGTCGACATTGCTCAGGCTCACCTCTGAAATGTTCAGGGGGGGCTAACCGTGGTTCTCTTGGTGCAGGAGTCAACAGGGTTTGGTTGATGACTTGGTTTGACTGTTGGGACAAA
>NW_023623614.1:0-4288 GCF_014905685.2 Nematolebias whitei | reverse complement strand
TGACTGCCAGATCTACCTGCCTGTGAAACCAGCAAGTGTTTGCTCCACTCACCCTCTGTTAAAATGTCTGGACGACATTAAGGCCTGGCTGGCTTCAAATTTCTTAAGTTTTAACAATGACAAAACAGAAGTCATTGTTTTTAGCCCTAGCTCAACTGCCACCACTGATCCTGTCAAGCTGGACTCTCTTCAGCCATATCTGAAGCAGTCTGGTAAAAATCTCGGGATGGTTTTAGACTCTGACTTCAAGTTTGACAAACAAATCAACTCTGTTCTGCAGAAAAGCTTCTTCCAACTCAGACAGGTAGCTAAACTCAAGCCAGTGTTGTCCAGACCCGACCTTGAGAAACTAGTCCACGCCTTTGTCACGGCCCGATTGGACTATTGCAGCGCACTGTATGCTGGGATCAGCCAGGCCTCCATCTCACGTCTTCAGCTCGTCCAGAATGTTACTGCTCGGCTTTTAACCGGAACTCGTAGGTCTGAACATATTACACCAGTTCTGTCCTCCCTTCACTGGCTCCCTGTTCGTACGAGGATTGTTTTTAAAATTCTTCTGTTGACCTTAAAATGCCTAAATGGCCTTGCACCCCTTTACCTCTCTGAGCTTCTGGAACCTTATGTTCCCTCTCGGGCCCTGAGATCATCCGATCAGCTGCTTTTGGCTGTTCCAAAAACAAGACTGAAGCTCAGAGGAGATCGGGCTTTTTCAGTCATGGGCCCCAAACTCTGGAACAACCTGCCCCCCAACATCAGGCTGGTCACCTCCCTTCCTCACTTCAAATCCCTGCTTAAAACACATCTGTTCTCGCAGGCTTTTCACACAGTGTAAATTGATTTAGTGTTTTTTAATCTGTGACCCTATGTTTTAAATGCTTTTTATTAATTCTTCAGTTATTATTATTAGTGTATTGTATATATAAGTTTATATATTTTTCTCTTTAATTTACTCATTGATTGTTGCTGTTGTTAAGCACTTTGATAACAGGTTCTGTTTTAAATGTGCTCTATAAATAAAGTTGACTTGACTTGACTTGTCTTTATCGCTGCTGTGGCAAACAAATATGCCTCCTTTATTAAAATCAAGAAAGAGCAACACTCCTGCTCAGATGTTAAAATTGGCCTGTTCTACCCAGCCATTCTGCAGATAACCTTGCCAGATGGACAGATTTGGTGATTTGAGGAAGCATCTGAAGCCATGGACTTTGTGGAGAAGAAATAGAAGAAGAAAGAAGGGGCTCCGGATTCTGTTTGAGAACTGGTTTGTAATGATGGGACTCAGAGCTGCCGGACCTGTTTTCTGTAAAGGAGCTAGAGTAAGTACTGTTGACGGTTCGACTGGAGCTGGCTTTACATATCCTCATTATGGTTCTACAACAATGCTGTTGCATCGTCAAAATATTAGAGGACTGGTAGCCACGATTGTTGTTCCCTTTAAATATGATGACTCTGGACTGTTAAAAGGAAAAAAAAGACAAAAGAAACAAGGTGTCTTTTTGGTTGTAATACTGTTGAAATGCATTTGATCATGTTACTATTAATTAAGTGTAGAACCACTAGACTGAGGAACATCTTCTACCCTGAGGCTGTTAGACTCATGAATCTCTAACCAGAATAATCACTGTGAAAAATCACAATGTTGCTGCTGATCTGTTTCATGTTGAGGTGTTCAAGTGTGCTCATCTGCTCACACAGACTCATGCTCATGTTCGTGCTACTGTTCGATGTAATGTTTTTATGCTATTAGTGCTTAGGGTATTTTTAGTTTATGTTTTTCTTAATTCATATGTTCATATGTTGGATGTAACTGGGACCCTGTTTACATAATTTTGCTCCACCACATGTACCATATGTGGTGCAAATGACAATAAAGAATCTCTGACTTACTTTTTTAATCTGTTTAATATTCTGATATGACTTTGTCTCTGATAGGAAGGGACCTCCAGTTTGCCAGTTTTAACTGCAAAGGGCTTAGCAATCCGGTCAAACGGGGCAAGGTACTACACCAGGGGTCACCAACCTTTTAGAGACTGAGAGCTACTTCAGTGGGACCGAGAGACACGAAGGGCTACTTGTTCGATCCAAACAAATTTGCACGGCTCACCTTTAATTATAGTTTAATAATAATACATTTACTCACATGACTGCCTGATCACATCTGATCTGTATTATTGAAAATTCCACACAATGATTATCAGTAAGGATTTAGCTTGGTAAATATGATCAATTATTATTGATAATTAGTGATTAGAATTCTTAATCAAGAATATGAGTCCACAGTTTGAATCCTTTTTGGGCTCTTCTTTGCGACTGTAAATTGTTCCTAGCTGTGACTGGGAGTGTGGATGGTTGTTTGTCTCTTTGTCTGTCTTTGTGATGGACTGGAGACCTGTCCTGGGTGTCCCTTGCCTTCACCCAAAAGCAGCTGAGATTGGCTCCAGTCCTAAACAAGGGGGCATAACAGATGACTTATTAACTGATATAAACATAAAACACTATTTCTTTTATGTTAAACTCAATCTGTAACATTTGAAATTCAGTGTATTTTATAAATATTTTATGAACTGTTTTGTAGGAATGAACACATTTGTAACATTCATTCAAAATATGCGCAATTAATGAAGCTTTTGTCCTTGGTTACCCATGACCCAGGAGAAATTTGATAGTCGGTCCATTCTGAGGCCGTCGGGAGTCAGATTCAGATAAGCTTTGATTGTTGATTTTCTTCAAGCAGACAGATTACTTTTTCTTTAGCCTTGAGTTCATCTGGACGTTCGGGTTCCAAAATAGCCTAATTGTGGGATTCCATTCCACTGATCCATGCTATGAGTCTCCCTCAAGACTGGCTTTATTCAAAATAGACACTCGTCTTTTAACATCATGTGACTTCTAAACATTATTTACAATAATTCCCCTACTGATAATCAAAAAGCTTTGATCTCTCTTGATGCTGAAAAGGCATTTGACCAAGATGAGTGGACCTACTTCTTCCACACTGTCAAAAAAATTGGTTTGGGTGATGCCTTCTTATCCTGGATCAAACTGCTTTATTCTAACCCACAAGCATCAGTTAGGACCAATCAGAATCAGAATCAGAATAAACTTTACTGGCATTGCATCGAGAAACAACGCGAATATGTACGTACAGTCGTCCGAAGATGGGCGGAGTGCACGAAGCTGCGGCTAAAAATAATTAGCACGGCCCTCTTATTCTTATTCAGAATAATATTTTGCTTAGATGAGAAAAGGAAAGAAAATATGAGGAGAGACGGTATAAAAAAAGATCTCTCACACCGTGTCCTAAACAGGGCACGATTTGAGGCATCAAAAAAACCTACCACAGCAAAGCAACATAAATAGACGTTATACATGTGCATATAGGCCAGTGAAGACATTGAATTTTTAAGGGAAAGGCGTAGCATAGTCCAGAGCCCCCCCTCAGCCATTGTCCAGATAAGAGGTGACATTCATCTTCAGCTCAGTTGAGGTTCTGTTACATGTCCACGGCCTAAATATTTCATCCTCTATCGCTCAACAAGACAGGGATGCCCATTGAGTCCCCTCTTGTTTGCACTGGCCATCGAACCACTTGCCATTGCGCTTCGGTCCAACCCAGAGATTATAGGCATACAGCAATATGGCATAGAAGCTAAAGTCTCGCTTTATGCGGATGATTTACTTTTATGTTTCTGATCTCCTAACATCTATCCCAGTCGTTCTACGTTTACTCTCAGACTTTGGTCGGTTGTCAGGATATAAGTTAAATTTGGGCAAAAGTGAGTTATTTCGTATCATTTTAGCAGCCAAATCCCTCCTCTAGCATGCATTTCCCTTTAAAAGGGCTAATGATAGTTTTTCATACCTAGGAATCCAAATTACATGTAACATTGAAGACCTTTTTAAAGCCAACTTTTCTCCCTTGTTATTAAAAATTAAAGAAGACTTTGAACGCTGGTCCCTGCTTAAGCTATCTTTGGTGGCTCGCATTAACTGCATTAAAATGAATGTCCTTCCATGGTTTTTATATTTATTTCAATGTATCCCGATTTTTCTTACCAACTCCTTCTTCAAACAGGTAAATACTCTTATCTCTAACTTCTTTGGGAGGGGAAGACTCCGAGGCTGGCTAGGCAATACTTGCAGGGGCCTAAATCGCTTGGAGGAATGGCTCTACCCAATTTTAGGCACTACTACTGGGCCTCCAATATTAGATTTTTTTAAATACTGGCGCAACTGTGGGACCTCCCCTCTCCCTGACTGGTTAGTTATGGAGACAAATTCTGCAAAA
>NW_023623613.1:0-4289 GCF_014905685.2 Nematolebias whitei | reverse complement strand
ATATATATATACATATACACATATATATATACATATACACATATATACATATATATATACATATACACATATATACATATATATACATATACACATACATATATACATATACACATACATATATACATATACACATATATACATACATATACACATATATACATACATATACACATATATATATATATATACATATACACATATATACATACATATACACATATGTTTGAATGTTTGATGGCAGCAAACAATTATGGGCCTTAAACATAAGTAAAAGAATATTATAATCCACCAAATCATAAAACTTAAGTAATTTCAATTGACTAAACAGAACATTAGAAGGATGACAATAACTCTTTCTTGTTATAATTCTTACTGCTCTTTTTTGCAGAATAAATATAGGCCTTGTTGTGGATTTACATGCTGTACCCCAAACATTGGCACAATAAGTAAAATGTGGGACTACAATTGTATTATAAAGTAAATGTAAAGCTTCATTATTTAACAAGTCCCTTACTCTATATAATACTGCACTGGACTTTGATATTTTAGTTTTTACAAAATTTATATGTTGTTTCCATGATAGTTTATCATCAATGATTACGCCCAGAAACTTTACTTCATTTACTCTACATATTTTAATACCATCAATTTTGAAACAAAAATCCAAAGTTATCTTTTTTTTACTAAATACCATAAAATTAGTTTTATCAATATTCAATGATAACTTATTTGATTTAAACCAATCCTGTATTTTTACAAATTCCTTGTTTATCAACTCAATTAATTGTTCCATATCTTTACCCAGACAGAAAAAAGTAGTGTCATCAGCAAACAGAACACATTTGAAGATATCAGATACTTCAATTAAGCCATTTACATATAATATAAACAATTTAGGTCCAAGTATTGAACCTTGTGGTACACCACATGGAGTTCTGCACAAATTAGATTTTACTTCATCTATTTGAACAAACTGTCTTCTATCTCTCAAATAACTGCTTATCCACTGCAGAGCAGGACCTCTAATACCATAATGATTCAATTTATCAAGCAGAATGGTGTGATCGATTGTGTCAAATGCTTTTTTTAAGTCCACAAATATACTTATGCAATGTTGTTTTAGATCAACCGCTGTAGTAATTTGTTCTATCAACTCCATGAGAGCCAAAGATGTTGAACAGTTTGACCTAAAACCATATTGATTATTACTTAAAATATTATTTTTCTCAAGAAATTTATCTAATCTAATCATAAACAATTTTTCAAGAATTTTAGAGAACTGTGGTAATAGAGATATAGGCCTATAATTACTAAATGTACATTTGTCACCATTTTTAAAAAGAGGAACTACCTTAGCAACCTTCATTCTATCTGGGAAAATTCCTTTTGAAAATGATAAATTACAGATGTATGTAAATGGCTCAATCACATAACTCATTATTTCCTTTACAACCACCATATCCATATTTTCACAATCCTTTGATCTTTTATCAGCAAATTTTTTGACAACTTTCATTATTTCCTCCTTATCTGTTCCACTCAAGAACATACTGTCAACACAACCATTTCTTAAATAACTTAAATTTTTTTCCACTTTAGGAATCGAAGCTGCTAGACAAGACCCAACATTTGCAAAATAATTATTAAATCCATTGACAATCTCATCATTTTCATAGATTTCCACATCGTTTTCCACAAAATGTTGTGAAAGTCCCGTTCACTCTTTATGCTTTTTTAAAACAGTATTCATTACTCTCCATGTTGTGCGCATATCACCTTTACATTCATGCAATGATTTACTATAGTATTCCCTCTTGTGTTTCCTTATGATACTAACTAATTTGTTTTTGTATTTTTTGTATTTCTCTTCAGCCTCCTTGGTCCTTGATTTCAAAAAACACGAATACAAATGATTCTTTTTTTTACATGCATTTCTTAATCCTTTGGTCATCCATGGATAATCCACTTTGTTTTTCTTAGTGTAATTCTTTCGCATACAATGTTTATAATAGATGACCTCTAGAATTGTCATAAATTCATCATAAGATTTATTCACATCATTTATGTACACATTATCCCATTTTTGATGTTCCAACTCAGCTTTTAATTTGTCTAATGCTTTTTTTGACGTGTTAATTTTTTTGTTTTTTCTTGTAGTTGTTTTAATTATACCATTTTCTTTCTTGTAAATAGTGAAGACTGGTAGGTGATCACTAAGATCAGTCTTCAAGATACCACTCAGCATATCACCGTCTGTTACATTTGTGAAAATATTATCAATTATAGTAGCACTTTGAGTTGTAATTCTTGTAGGATTTGATATTAATGGACAAAGATTTAGACTATACATTGAATTTATGAATATACTTATGTTGTTTGAATCAGTGATATTTCCTAGGTCAATATTGAAGTCTCCACATAGAAAAACATTTTTATTTCTACTTTTTTCTAATAACTCCAATAGTTTATCAGTGAATAGCTCAAAATTTGAGGATGGCGATCGATATACACAACTTATTTTGATGTTCTTTGTATTATTTTTTATTATTTCTATTGTTATCATTTCCAACATATCTTCCACCATTATTGACATTTCGCTTATCAATTTGCATTTGATTTCATGGTTTATAAATATAGCCACTCCACCTCCTCTTTTGTTTTTTCTGTTAATATGATGTAACTTATACCCTTCAATGAAAGCATTATTCATATTTTCATCGTTTAACCATGTCTCAGATAATGTTATTATTTTGAAAGTCTTATTTAATCCTTGTAAATACTCTGAAATGTTTAATAGATTTGCATTTAAACTTCTGCAATTTAAATGAATAATAGAAAGATCTTCTTTAGTTGTGTTTATAACATTGAACTGATCATCATTATAATATTTACTTTCTTTTCTAATTGGAAAAAAAATTTTGTCAATCACCTCTTCAACATTGAATTCTGATTCATCGTACGTCATCATTATTCAGTGTTTTTGTTCATCAGTCTAATTCTTATGCATTTTATATGTTCAAAGTTTTACATGTCTGTAATTATTTGTCATCTAGATTTATCTAAATTTATCTAAATCCTTCATGTCTTTTACTATTTTTGGTTGTGATCCATCATGCGCTTTTATCCAAATTTTTCCATTTCTTGTCCATGTCGAAAATAATTTGTTTTGTTTTTTTAATAACCGTGCTTCTCGTGCAAGATTTCCATTTCTTTTTGTTAAATGTTCATTTATATACACGTTTGTTCCCTTTAGTTTTTTTGCCTGCATTATTACCTTATTTCTTAATTTCCTGCTGATGAATTTCAAAACAATGACCGGTTTAGATTTATCAATTTTGCCAGGAAGGGTATGACACAAAGAGATATCTTCATGGTGAATGTCAATCTTTTTAGCCTGCAGGAAAGAGACCACCTTTTCTTCCAGAGTTAGTTGTTCCTGAAGAGACGAATCTTCCGTAGTTTCTTCACCTGAGGTAACTTTTGCAAATGAACGTTTAATGTCCAACCCTGTTATAATCAGATTGTCTTGTTTAGATGTCTGTTCCAAGTCATCCAATCTTTCTTCGAGTTCCATTATTTTTTTATCTTTGAGGTTTATTTGTAGTTTTAATTGTTTCACTTCCTCAAACAACCCAATCAGAAGTTTCTGCTGGGATGTTACCTTTGAGAGTTCAGCGCTCATAAAACTCAAAGATTTTTTTATTTCTTCCATATCATCAGAACTTGGTTCCAATTCATGTTTTTTTTGTTTGGATTTGGCCATTATAAACTCACAGTCTCCTCCTGCCCGATGGCAGCGGTTCAGCAAGACGTTGATCTAAATCCTCTTTCTTCCACAAACCAGCCGACGCCGCGAGTCCGAATCCCGGGAAATTTAAAACCTGTTACTCCAGCGCTCCAAGAACACGTCAGCAGTTTGGTTCCACACTGGAACGCCGTTCCAATTGCGATATCGCCCCGCCGCGCCTCGTCCCAGCCGCCGCAGCCCCACGGCTGAATAGCCGAAAGCCTACACCAGCGATGAGGTCCACCCGCCTCTCGAACGCCGACCTCCACCTGACCGCTACCCAGCGGCCAACGCCCACAGGATCCCACGCGACTCACGCGGCTCCAACAGTCAGCAAAGCCACGATATATACATATATATATATATATATACATACATACATATACATACATATACATATATATACATATATATATATACATATATATACATACATATATATATACATATACATATATACATATATATATACATATATACATATATATATACATATACA
>NW_023623612.1:0-4290 GCF_014905685.2 Nematolebias whitei | reverse complement strand
GCTGAAACTTTGCCACGTTTGAGTTTGAAATCCGTCATTAAATGGTGTTTTTGGACCACGCTAGCCGATGCTAATTTTAAGCTAACAGCTAACGACCGGATGTCACCGGATGCCACAGGAAGTCATCGTGACTCCTACTGGTCGCCACTAACAGTGTCTGGGTTAAAATAAAATAAGGTTGATGCTGCCACCTCCTGTGGAAACGTGATACCACAGTTTCACTTCATTTTTAGGTTATTTTGGGTGAAATTATACGTGTTTATTTCTGTCAGACGCATTTTTGAGTTAATAAATGTTCTTCAAGCTGAATTATTACTGTTATCTTGCATTTAAAAAGTGATGAAGGTATTTATGCCAGAAGGGCATTTACCAAAACATTTTTCATTCACTGGTAATTCCTCTGATGGAGGGGCAAAATGAAAAATTAGAAACTTTTTAAAGATACAGTCCAGATATTCACAGAGTTGATAAAGTTTACTCATTTGCTGAAAAGATAATACACATTTAATTGCTAGATCACTAAATAAGCGTAATTATATCAGAAAAAGGAAACTTTTCTGATTTATTTTTACCACCTAAAACACCACATCCTCCCATTTAATTTTTAAATAGAAGATAATGGCAGGAGAAGAGGAAGACGTTGACCTTTTAAACTCCCAATCACAAGATGACATCATCCTGGGAGCTTTACATATTTTAACAAATTCAATTATTGGTGAGCAATTAGAACAACTTGATGAAATTCAAAGAGCGGAAGAACTGAAAAGTTTAGCAAAAGGAGCCACGGTGAAAGAGAATAAAAAGCTGAGCCATGAACGGTTAGCAAAAATTTCTCTGCTTCTTAAAGAGGAATTGGATCAACAGGTTGAACGAAATGTCATGCTGTCTAGAGCATATGAGAGGGAGCTCTCAGAAAATCAGACGTCATTACAAGCTCAATCATATGAGGAGAAGATTAGGGATAAAGAGCTTCAGTACCAAGCTGCGTGTTCAGACAATGAGATGCTACAACAAGAGTTGTAGCTCGCATCAAAAGATCTGGACAAATGCAGACTGGAAAAAGAGGCATTACTCCAACAATGTATGCGTTTACAAAGTGAATGTCAAACATCACAGGAACGCTTAAAAGCATGTGAGGAGAAACTAGCCGCGGCAATATATAAAAGTTCTGACGTGGGGCGAGTTTGTCTGGAACTCAGAGAAGACCATGGACAGAGTCCGGGTCATCCGCCAACACCTCAGAAAGATTTTGGTGCACCTCTTGCTCTTAATCCCATTCTGCCACCTCCACATATGTGTAGAGAAACACCTCCACCCTCATCTCGGGTGATAGGGACAGACCTGCACAAGTTTCAACTACCAATCATGCGAGAGAGACCGTTGATACTTCCTCCTTCAATAGATGATTTGCAAAAAATCTCAAAACATGTACAACGCTTTGTACCGGGACCAATGGGTTCAACTAGAACAAAAGCGTACCTCAGAGACCTTGCGTTCAGATTGAGTGATTATCCTAATGCTACGGTTGAGGATAAAATCAGTCTGATAAGGCTCACTTCGGACAGAGAGGTGTTTACCTTCATCGAGCGTCTACCTGATGCAACGAGAAGGGATTACAACCTTCTGTACAAAGCTTTGATCAGAGAGTACGACCCCTGCACGGGACCTGCTGGTTTCCCGGCTGCTGACAAGGTCACGCAAGGCAAGAATGAACATCCAAAAGTTTATTACAAAAGAATCTTCCAAGCTTATTTTGGTAACAGAAATGAAACCGGAATGGAGGAGGAAGAAGGTTTTAAATTTGTTTTCAGCAAAAATCTCCACACTGATTTTAAAACATCAGTACAAATGATGGCAAATTTCAGAGAAAAATCCATCAATGAGATTAAACAGTGTGCTGTGAATGTGTTTGAGGCATGTTCTCATGCTAAGACGCCCATAGAAGTGTTTCCTGGTGTAAAGGTTAAACCCCACTCCCTAGAACTGGAAGGAAGGCGTGCGTCGCCGCCTCCTCCTAAAAAAGGCGAGAAAAAGCAGTCTTTTCAAACTAACAAACTGCGTCATGAAGGTGCACGCTGGGACAAAAAGGCTCCTCTTTCAGAGGATGAACGTGATTATCGTAAATGGGGTGTGCATAGGACGCAAAGATATGGGAACCAAGAGGACCCATATTATCAGGGGAAGTCCGAAAAGGAACCCCCAAAAGACGTACCTAGCCGTCTCCCACCTCGGACGAAACGAACCGAGGCGAAAAAATCACAAAAGTTCCAGAAACAAGGCCCTACACCTCTGAGCTCAGAAGAGACAGAGAAAATACGCAGGTTGTTAGAAACTTTGAAACACACTGACACGGGAAGCCGACCTGGAGCACTATGCAGTGATGTAATCACTATTACATCCCTGGGCGTGAATGACAACATTACAGATGTCGGTGGAACACACCAAGATATTGCTGTTGTTGCCCCCAACAACCCCTCATCGGAAGAAAGGGGGGTACAATCACACACAAACGATGACGAGTCATCGCAAGCTGAACACTCAGAAACAACTACTGCTGTGCTGACGGTTGAGACAAACCAAGATTACACAAGCACTTCTGAACGCGTGAAGAAGCGTCAAAAAAAAACCAAGAGGTTTCTGTGTAACTTTATCAGAAGGGGGGTCGCCAAAAAGGCGTACCTGTCAGTGACACTCGAAGGTGTCCTCACACACGAAGCACTTCTGGACGGTGGGGCAGACATAACAATTATGTCAGCTAAACTGTTCGAGGAGCTGAGGACAGCCACTGCTGGTGTTAACAGGATAATACCTCTCGCTGATTGTGCTATAGAAATGCAGGGTCTCTCAGAGAAGAGAACAACCCTGACAGCTGTAGCAATGGTTCACATGCAGGTTGGCAAAATGACACTGTACCACCCGGTACACGTGTCTCGCGTTGACTCATTCCCATTTTTGGTTGGCCAGGATTTTATAAATCGCTTCGACGCGATTATAGATTATGGTGATCAAACAATGTGGACCAAAGTGAGCAAACCACTGCCAATAGATACGCCTCCGGAGTGTAAAACAAACTGCCTAACAGCAGGTACCGCGGAAGGCGCAAAGGACTCCTCAGCCGAGGACACGAGCCCGGTGAGTACTCCTCTGACATCATGTGAAACCAAAGAGACCCACCCGGTGGTCCAAACTCTGACCCAACAAGACAGCCTCCTCTGTGAGCTGGAGCAGTCTGATGACACCAAACACTACCTACCACTGGTAGTTAAAGGTGTAGAGATCCAAGGGTCCCACACCAACGATGCTGTTCTGTCTCTGTGGACAGATAAATCAGCAATTAACCGAGCTTTCTATGAAACTTTGGTTCACAAACACGTTGGTCTAGAACTAATTAAAAAAGCTTTCCGCTTTCCATTAGTTCCCAATAGTTCACAGGTAATGACCGCAGAAGGAATCATTAACCTAAAACTGAACTGGAACCAACGAGAACTGGTTCACCCGTTTCTCGTTATCCAAAACTTACCACATGCATCCTACATAGGCTCTGACATTTTGGTAAGGTTGGGTGTCCACGTGGACACCATCAACAAGGTGCTGTGGTCCCTAAAACCAGCCACAAAGGATCCTCCTGTGCTAGACGCAGCAAACCTTAAGGCTGGGCAGACCATTCCAGAGGCCTGCCAGGTTGCTAGCAACCAAACCACCACAGTACCACCTCAGGTGACTAACCTAATGGTGCAAATCCACATCATAGCTGGACAAGCTATTAGCCATAAACAGGCATATTTTCAACCTTCTCCTGCATTTTTCAACTTGGGACTGTCCGTGGAAGCCACGAACCAAGTGAGTCTTGACTCCAGGACCACATCTATTGCTGTGTGTAACACAGGCATGGATGAGGTGCTGATCCCAAAAAACACTATGCTAGGATGGTTGATTTCCACTGACTTTCATGATTTTGAACTAGGCATTCCATTTCTGGGAGGACTCCCAGACAACCTGGTACCGAGTCAAGAAGCTGGGCCAGTATGGTTCACAAAACCAACACAGGCCATAGCTCTTTTCTCAACCGATGATGTCGACCAAGGGCCTCAAACCTATGGTGTCTTACACATAGACAGGTCCGACGACTCAGAAAGAGATTCGTTGGAGCTCCCCAAGGAGCAAGAACCCTTATCAGTCTCATCACAGATTGATCAGGTGGTCGCCCAAGCCGACGCTCTGACATCTGATGAAGAACGAGACAAACTTCGCCAAGTTCTTTTAAAATATGAAAAGTCATTTTCTACTGAC
>NW_023623611.1:0-4291 GCF_014905685.2 Nematolebias whitei | reverse complement strand
TAGCTGGCAGGGCAGGCACTGGCTGGATTAGAAGCACCAGGCAAGGGAGATCCAGGCACGAGGGAGGTTGAGGGAGGACACAGAGGGCTGGTGAGGACTGGCTTGACCTGGGACACATGAAAGGTCGGATGGATCCTCATGGTCCTGGGGAGCTGCAGCCTCACCGTAGAGGGGCCGATGAGCTGGATGATGGGGAATGGGCCGATGAAGCGTGGTGCCATCTTCCAGGGGGTGTCCTTGAGGGGAATGTCCCGGTTGGACAGCCACACTTCTTGGCCCACCTGGTAGCGAGGGGCCGAGGAACGGTGACGGTCGGCGGCTTTCTTTGTCTGGGTGGCCATGCGGAGGAGTGTGGACCGCACCTGGCGCCAGACCCTGCGGCACCGTCTGAAATGATGCTGCACGGAAGGTACCGCGCAGTCTACCTCTTGGCCGGGGAACAGAGGAGGTAGGTAGTCTAAGGAGGCTTCGAAAGGAGACAGGCCGGTGGCGGTAGAGCGATGGGTGTTGTGGGCGTACTCAACCCAAGCCAAATGGTGACTCCAGGCTGACGGGTCCTTCTCTGCCATACAGCGCAGGATGGACTCCAGTTCTTGGTTGGCCCGTTCAGCCTGGCCATTCGACTGGGGATGGTAGCCTGAGGTGAGACTGGTGGTGGCTCCCAGCGTCCTGCAGAAAGAGCGCCAAACCTGGGACACAAACTGTGGTCCGCGGTCCGACACGATGTTCGAGGGGATACCGTGCAGGCGGACCACGTGCTGCGTCAACAGGTGTGCCGTCTCCATCGCAGAGGGGAGCTTAATCAGAGGGACGAAGTGGACCGCTTTGGAAAAGCGATTGATTATAGTTAGAATGACCGTGTTACCTTCAGAGGGTGGAAGTCCTGTAACAAAGTCCAACGAGATGTGGGACCATGGACAACTCGGGGTGGGCAGGGGTTGCAGGAGGCTGGAGGGGGGTTGGGTACCCGTCTTATTGCGGGCGCACGTGGGGCAAGCGGCAACAAACTCATACGTTCGCAGACATGGCTGGCCACCAGAAGTGAGTCCTGGCCAGGGAGATCATGCGGGTGGAACCTGGATGACACGAGAGTTTGTTATTATGAATCCAGTGTAGTACCTTTGGGCGTAGAGCGGTAGGCACGAACAAGGTTCCAGGGGGGCCGCCACCCGGGTCCGGTTCCACCTTCCAGGCCTCCCTGATTTCCTCTTCGATGGGCCACGTGAGGGCCCCAACAATGCAGGTGGTGGGAAGGATGGTCTCCTCGGTCTCCGTGTTGTCAGGGGGGGCGAACTGGCGGGACAGCGTGTCCGGCTTGACGTTTTTGGAGCCTGGCCTGAAAGTGAGGACGTAGTTGAACCTGGTAAAAAACAATGACCATCGTGCCTGGCGGGGGTTCAGGCGTTTAGCGTCCCGCAGGTAAGTCAAGTTTTTATTATCGGTCCAAATCAAGAACGGGGTCTCCGTGCCCTCCAGCCAGTGCCGCCATTCCTTCAGGGCCAGCTTTACTGCCAAGAGTTCACGGTTTCCCACGTCATAGTTTCGCTCTGCTTGGGACAAGCGTTTTGAAAAAAAGGCGCAGGGATGGACCTTGTTGTCCTCCGAGGATCGTTGGGACAGCACCGCCCCTACCCCTGTATCCGAAGCGTCAACCTCGAGGATAAACTGTCGATGTGGATCAGGGTGGGAAAGGACGGGCGCAGAAGAAAATAATGTTTTTAATTTAAGAAAAGCAGTCTAAGCCTCAGGTGACCAGATAAATGGTCTGGAGGTAGAGGTGAGCTGAGAAAGTGGGGCGGCCACTCGACTGTAATCTTTGATAAAGCGTCTATAAAAATTTGCGAAGCCCAGGAAGCGTTGCAATTGTTTCCTGGACTCGGGGGTAGGCCACTCGACCACAGCTCTTGTTTTTTCTGGGTCGGTCTTGCAGTGGCCTCCCCCAAAAATGAAACCAAGGAAGGGAACCGAGGGGACATTGAATTGGCACTTCTCGGCTTTCACGAATAACTGGTTCTCCAGTAACCTCTGGAGGACCTTCCTTACCTGTCCCGCATGCAGAGAGGGGTCATGGGAAAAAATGAGGATATCGTCGAGGTAAACAAACACAAAATCGCCGATGAAGTCGCGCAATACGTCGTTCACGAGGGCCTGAAAAACCGCAGGGGCATTTGTTAAACCAAAAGGCATAACTAAATATTCAAAATGGCCAAGGGGTGTTTTAAATGCTGTTTTCCACTCGTCGCCTTCTCTTATGCGAACGAAGTGGTAAGCATTTCTCAAATCCAACTTAGTAAAAATGGTGGCAGATTGTAACTGCTCATGGAGAGAGTTGATTAAAGGGAGTGGATATTTATTTTAACAGTGATACTGTTCAAGCCGCGATAGTCGATGCAGGGACGTAAGGTTTTATCTTTCTTGGAAACAAAGAAGAAACCTGCACCGACAGGAGACGTGGAGGGGCGAATAATACCAGAGTCGAGGGACTCGTTGATATATTCTTTCATGGAAACCCTCTCGGGGCCCGAGAGATTATAAAGTCGGCTAGACGGCAAGGGGGCGCCAGGGAGTAAGTCAATGGCACAGTCATAGGGACGGTGAGGAGGGAGTGATAGGGCTCTCTGCTGAACGCCAGCGCGAGGTCGTGGTAGGCAGTGGGAACAGCGGAGAGATCTACCTCCTCACTAGGAGGAGTGACCACTGGCTGCCCGGCGATCGTGGAGCGTAGACAGTTTTTAAGGGACTTATTGCTCCACTTCTCTACTCGCCCTAGCTCCCAATTAATGTCTGGGTTGTGCGTCTTCAGCCAGGGAAAACCTAAAATAATCTGAGAAATGGAGGAGTCGAACACAAAGAAATCGGTCATCTCTTGGTGGTTGCCTGAGATGATTAAGTGAAGTTCAATGGTTTTTCATTGGATGAGCGCCAACGATTCACCAGTTACACCGGAAACGGAAATAGGAGTGATTTCGCGAGTGGGTAAAGAATATTTGTTGACCAGGTCCGAACTGATGAGGTTCTGTTCGGCGCCTGAATTAACCAGGGCCAATAAGGGGACACGAGAACTGTTTATTTGAATAACTGTAGGCCAGAGGAGTTTAAATGGGGAAGTAAGAGCTGAGTTTCCCACCAGTATCTCCCGCTTTACTGGTGGGCTTGCTCGTTTCCCCCGAAACGGGCAGAGAGGTAAATAATGACCTGGGTTGCCACAGTAAATGCAGAGGTTAGCGTTTCTACGGCGCTCTCGCTCTTCAAAAGTCAACCGTGTTCGCCCAATCTGCATGGGTTCTGGCTCGGGAGGCACGAGAAATTTGGTCTGAGGAGACAAACAAGGAGGATTAATAACCGGGGACGTTTGCATATGATAAGTTTCTTTCGCTGTCTTAAAATAACGAGGTTCACCTGAAGAGGCCGCGAACCCGGAAGTGTAAGGTTTCTGGGAGTTGTAGTCCCGCTCTCGCCTCCGTTCCCGGAAGCGGTCATCAATGGAAATGGCCATTTCAATTAGTTGGTCGAACCCTTCCGGTTCATCTTGTGTAGCGATTTGGTCCTTTATCTGGTCGGAGAGAGAATTCAGAAACGCACCTTGGAGAGCAAGTTCGTCCCACCTCGTTTGAGTCGCCAGGATCCGGAACTCCAGGGCGTACTCAGAAACAGGACGGCGGCCTTGACGTAACCCCAGGAGACGTTTCACTGCGTTAGTAGCCTGCAGGGGGCGATCGAAGATCCGTCGAAACTCCTTCAGGAGTTGGGGGTAAGTAGCCGGGGGATTCACGTGGGACTGCATAAAAGAATTAGCCCAGCGAAGGGCGTAACCTTTGAGAAGGTTAATAAAGTTAATAATCTTCACAGAGTCTGTGTGGTAGAGAGACGGGGCTCCTTCGAAAGCGAGTCTGCACTACAGCAGAAACCCCCCACATTGGTCGGGATCTCCGGCGAACAGTTCAGACGGTTGGACGAGCAGCTGCTGACCATGGGAGGTTACGACAGGTGCCTCACGAGGGACGCTGGGGACAGGCGGGTCGGTCGGATCTGGAGGAAGAGGAGGTAGAAGCTGTTGTTTGAGGGAATAAATCATACCTCCGAATTCCTGCATGTTGGACTGGGCCGCACGTTGCTGGGTCAGAAACTGTTGCAACATTGTCTCCAGTTTGGATATCCGTTCCACCTGTGAGATGGTGGTTGTCTGTTCGCTCCCGGTCTCATTCTGGGTCTGCTTTGGCTGGAGCATTTCTGTCATAACCGCAGGGAACCCAGATTTGTATGAGACCCGGAACGAGACAGACTCAGGTGG
>NW_023623610.1:0-4291 GCF_014905685.2 Nematolebias whitei | reverse complement strand
CCCGATCAGAAACAATGTCTACAGGCAACCCATGAAGCCTAAAAACCTCACGAGCCATGACGTGAGCCAGTTCTTTAGAGGACGGTAACTTAAGGAGGGGGACCAGATGAATCATTTTGGAGAAACGATCGACAATAGTGAGGATGACAGTGAAATTGTTAGAAGGTGGGAGACCAGTTACAAAGTCCATGCCTATATGAGACCAGGGACGTGAAGGGCAAGGAAGGGGGCGAAGAAGCCCCGATGGAGATCGTCTGGAGGTCTTGGACTGAGCACAGGCTGGACAAGACCGAACGTACAGGCGAACGTCCCTGGACATGGTCTCCCACCAAAATTGGGACCTGACAGTGAAAAGGGTCTTGGCGAAACCTGGGTGACAATACAGCAGGGAGTTGTGACAAAAATGAATGACCTGTTTAACCTTATCGGATGGAACATATAGACGATCAGGTGGACAGTTAGCTGGAGGAGGACGTGTCTGGCTGAGGTCTCTCAGGTCCTGCTCTAACTGGGTGATGGCCAGGCGGGCACTCTCAGGAAGGATAAAACTCTCCTCCTGAGCCGAGGGGAAATTATCCTCCTCCAAAATGCGAGACAGGGCATCGGGCTTAACATTTTTCTCCCCAGGTCGATAAGAGAGGGTGAAATTAAAGCGAGAGAAAAACAAGGCCCACCTGGCCTGACGAGGATTTAGGCGACGAGCGGACCTGAGATATTCCAGGTTCTTGTGGTCAGTCCATACCTGGAACGGGAACCTGGAACCCTCCAGCCAGTGACGCCACTCCTCCAGGGCGAGCTTAACAGCAAGCAGCTCCCTGTCCCCAACATCATAATTTCGTTCTGCCGGGGACAGGCTGCGGGAGAAGAAGGCGCATGGGTGAAGACGCCCATCCTCATTGCGCTGACTAAGAATAGCCCCCGCACCAGTGCTGGAAGCGTCCACCTCCACTACAAAAGGCTCCTCTGAATTGGGGGACTGCAGGATGGGAGCAGAAACAAAAAGTCTCTTAAGTTCGGTAAATGCGGTCTCTGCTGCAGTGGACCAGAAAAAACGAGACTTGGTAGAAGTGAGTTCATGAAGGGGTTTAGCGATGATACTGTAGCCTTTGATAAAACGTCTATAGAAATTGGCAAACCCCAAGAAACGTTGAAGCTGTTTGCGGTCCTTAGGAACGGGCCAATCCACCACAGCAGAGACCTTACTGGAATCCATCTCGACCCTATTGGGGGACACAACAAAACCTAGGAATGATGTTGAAGAGACATGAAATTCACATTTCTCAGCCTTAACATATAGTCCATTCTGTAACAGGCGGGTGAGAACAGATCTCACTTGTTTACGGTGTGAAATAATGTCTTTAGAAAACACAAGTATATCATCGAGATACACAAAAACAAATCTGCCGACCATGTCTCTTAACACGTCATTCACCAAAGTCTGAAACACGGCCGGTGCGTTGGTTAAACCAAATGGCATTACCAAATACTCATAGTGCCCATCGGGGGTATTAAAAGCCGTCTTCCACTCGTCCCCCTCTCTGATGCGGACCAAGTGATAGGCATTCCTTAGGTCTAATTTGGTGAAGATGCTAGCCCCCTGGATAAGGTCAAAAGCAGTGGACATAAGCGGAAGAGGATATTTGTTCTTAACAGTAATTTTGTTAAGTCCTCTGAAATCTATGCAAGGACGCAGAGACCCGTCCTTCTTTTTAACAAAAAAGAACCCAGCACCGGCAGGAGAGGCGGAAGGGCGGATGATGCCAGATTTCAGGGACCCCTGAATGTACTCTCTCATGGTGGCTTGTTCTGGGGCTGAGAGAGAGTACAAAGCTCCTCTAGGAGGAGTAGACCCTGGAATAAGATCAATGCCACAGTCGTACGGACGGTGAGGGGGAAGCAAGGTGGCCTTAGTTTTATTAAAGACCTTCTTAAGGTCGTGATACTCTCGGGGCACATTAGATATATCTGAATCATAAGTCACATTATTATCTACTGTTTCTACAGGGACCACAGCATCAAAAAGGCATGTAGTTAAACAGTCATCCGACCACCCTAAAATCTCTCCCCTCCTCCAGTCTAGATGGGGATTATGTTTCATTAACCATGTGGTTCCTAAGACCACCGGAGCCTGGGGAGATTTGATGACCACAAAGGATATCTCCTCCTTATGGTTACCCCCTAAACACAGTAAAACTGGTTCAGTAACCAAAGAAGAAGAGTTCAAAGGATGACCATCTAAGGCCACTACTGACAGTTTGTGGGGGGTAGAACAAAACCGAATACCTGCTGTTACAGCAAAGTCATGGTCAATGAATTCAGTATCAGCCCCAGAATCAATGAAAGCTTTAATAGAGACCTGAGATTTGCTGGGGGTGATCAGATCGGCGGGTATGGTGAAAGGTGAGGAGAGTTTGCTGGTGCTGACATGGCTCAGTAGATATCTCCTCTCATCTACTGAGCGACCCCTTTTACCGGACACTTGGCGTTGATATGACCAGCCCCTCCACAATAAAAACAAAGATGTCCTCTCCGTCTCCTCTCACGTTCAGTCTCAGTAAGGCGACTCCTGCCCAACTGCATAGGTTCCTCTGCCAACAGAGGAGAAGAAACAATCGGTGAGATGAGAGATCGTGGAGGGGGTCGAAACTCACTGACTGGTTTAGCCGCCGGTGAAGTCTTTGTTCCTCGTTCTCTGGCTCGTTCGACCAGCCTTAAGTCCACCCTGGTGGCCAAATCCTCAAGGTCCTGTAGGGAGTCAGGATAACGTTTAGTAGCTAATCCATCTTTGATTTCATCCGTTAGACCCCTATAAAAGGCATCAGTAAGAGCCTCCTCGTTCCAGTGGCTTCCTGAGGCAATGGCGTGGAAGTCGATAATGTAGTCAGTAACCCTGCGATTACCTTGGTGAATGTCAAACAACCGTCTGGCAGCCTCACGTTCTGGCAAGACAGGGTCAAAAACCCTACAGAGCTCCCTGGTGAAGGCCTGTAGAGAATAAATGTTAGTAGAATTTTTCTGCCATTCAGCAGTGCCCCACTTTTTAGCTTGCCCAGCGAGAAGAGAGATCATATAAGCAACCTTGGATTTTTCTGAGGGAAAAGATGACGGTTGTAATTCAAAATGGATCTCACATTGCGTGATAAAAGGTCTACATTGATCAGGAGTCCCTGAGAACAATTCGGGCGGAGTCAGACGAGGTTCCCTATTGGATTCAACATAACGCGTGGTCATGGCTGAATTATGTTGCTGATCCTGTGAGTTTACATTGTCCAATCTGCGGGACATGTTCTGCATGTCTGAGGTTATTTTACCGATAGCTCCCTCAACCTCCGAGCGCCAACCTGCTGGTGGTGAGTGGTCCATAATGGCCCGGTAGTTCTGTAACGAACCCCGTATAATGGACCAAAATCACCACCACAAAAAATATCAATTAAATAAAGTTTATTAACTGATGAAAAGGCAGGGCGGACCTCGGCAAGCAGACACAGACTGTGAACCGGTTCCAGGTTCCAATCACCGATCCACACGAACAGTCTAAAGATGGAGAACGGTTAGTGGTTGTGCAGGTGACGAGAGTGAAGGCAAAGTCAGATGAAAAAACAACCACTAACCGTCTCAGTGATGATGGGGGTTCCGAAGCGCTGAAGCGGGTCCAGCTGACCCGGATGGCTGCTGGAGGAGCTGGGTCTGGTGAGAGACGACAGTCGGCAGCAGCTGTAGCTTGCAGCGAGGTCTGCAGGATAATATGGTGTCTCCAGCACCGAGCGTGATCCAAAACAAGCGAGTGGTGGAGAGTGGAGCTGGTGGGGATGATCCGTGAGACGTGGTCGAGCAGGCGTGGGTCAGAACCGATGATCAGATGCCGAGACAATCCAAAGGAGCAGACGGGAGACGAGTCAGGAGGTCCGTGGGTCCAGAAGCCGGGAGGTCGAGCCGAGAGGAAGGGAACAGGAAACGACGGGAGGACAGAAACGAGTAAAACAGGAATACAAGGACTTGAGAGGACAGGACAGGGACAGAGCGTGGTCATGAGCGCGAGGTATTTACTAACAAAAAGTGTTCAACTACCGGGCACCGAAAAAGAGTCAGCCGTGAGCTTATAAAGGGAGAGGAGGACAGGTGCAGCCAGTTGAGCGCAATCAGCGCTGCTGGCTGCAGTGAAGACAACGTTAAACTAGGAGTGAAGACAAACCTCAACCCACATGCAGAGAAAGAGAAAAACAAAAGAATAGATCCCCAGAACAAAAACAAGTGAACAGAGTGACACAAAAACCTAACTGACAGACGTGAT
>NW_023623609.1:0-4291 GCF_014905685.2 Nematolebias whitei | reverse complement strand
GAGAGTCTCAGGATGGGTGAACCTGTATCTCTGGATTCAAATCAATGGAATGACAGTTTCTGTCCCACAAGGTTCTTAAGGTCAAGGGTTTTGACCTTAGGCTTAGTCGTGACACCAGATTAAGTTCACTACAGTCCCCCCTTTGGAAATCATCACCTGTCCATGGGGATGAATTCCAACTATGAACTTACGCCTTCGATTGTCCTTGAAGCTTGATGTAATCCAGCAAAGAAACAAGAGTCAAGAGTAATCCAGCAAGGAAAACAAAAGTCAAAAGTAATCCAGCAAGGAAAACAAAAGTCAAGGTAATTCCACAATGTTCTCGGTAATTCCATTGTGTTGATTATAATTCCATATCGTCTCGATAATTCCATTGTAGCAATGCTTTAACCCCTTCAAAACAGAGTCTGTAATCCACTGGAAAAAGTCATATAATCCACAACGGTAAATCCACAACGATTGGACGTGTTGATTAATCAGCATACAGAGGGGTACCCTTGGATTGAACTTGAAGATGCGGCCACTGGATGAAGAGCGGAGACCAACGTCAGGATTGCAGGTCGCCTCCAGCGAAGGTCGTCTCCAGCGACGTCCAGCCTGTGCCGTTCTGGTTCAATGTGTCATGCAATTATGTGGTTTAAGGTGGGCTTATGAAGGGGATTTTACATAAGGCCTTAAACTATATGCACCTGGTGTGTAAGCTATTATGGTTGGGAATAGCTACAACTACCAGTTAAGGGGTGGAGCATGCTGAAAAGGGGTAACTACAGGGGTTTATACCTATAGAAAAGGGTTCCAAACTATTTTTCCATTTCTAACTTGGCTTAAGTTAGCTTTACATGGCAAAATATAGTTTGGATCAAATGTCTGTTGTCTTTTAGACGAACGACTTGAGATTGGGTGTTTGGTTTCCCCATAAATGTTTTGGAAGTCTATGGCGAGACTTATCAAAAAGAATTAGCTATCCCCCCGAATAGAATTGTTCGAGTAGGTTCGCTTAAGCGATGTGAGATCAATGTAGATTATGGTACTTAAGGTAACAATAATATACATTGACTCCGCAAGGATTGCAATTTAGCGAATGAACTGCATGTTGGCATGGTTAAAGTCCTCTTAGTCTCTAACTTAACTTACACACAAGATTCATTCTTACCTCAGAAACAACCAAAACCAATTCAACAACGTTTCAACACCGACAAGAGTAGTGACTAAGCAACTAAAAACATTGTTTCACTGCTTCACCTCACCCTGGTTGTCAGTTTCAGTCACGCTGTCCCGTGTGAGTGGCTTCTTTGCAGACCCGCTTACGCGAGGCATAATCATATCGAGGTGCGCTGCATGGCGATCCACGTCGACTCGGAGTGACGTTTGGCCCCGGAACAGGGATGCGAGTATCCCACACAATACGAGGGTTATCGTCATTAGCAGGGCTATGATTAATGTGTCCGCGCTTGACCACGCATAGGTAATTGGTTGGATCGGGTTCTTAATTGTGGACCTTAGGGACTTGAGAACTCGGTTTATTGGTTTCACGTCGACGACTTGGGTGCCTTCAAAACGGATCCTTCCCAGAGTCTCTGGATCTATGTCTATAGACATATTCCCCAGGTACTCTGAGTCATCCAGAGTCGCGTCCCATTGTTCCGGATCGAGGTGATAGAGCGTCAAATCACCAATGTGTATGGTGTTTCCCTGGGAACAACGATCCACATTGTTTTGTCCGGTAACGTCAAAGGTCTATTTGCCCCAGGTTGATCGTAGGCTATGATCGCCTTTCTTTGAGGAGCGTTCACTAGCAAACGAGAGCCAATTATTTCCGCTTTTGCAGCTTTAGCCAGGTGTCGAGGCGTTACGGTCGTTGAGCACTTAGAATTCTCCGGAATAGGTGTCAACCCGCATAAGCCCGCGGTTTGATTCCACACAAACGGCTTACTCGCGCACAGATAATGTATCTCCCGAGTGAGAACACACATCTGAAGGTTTGGAGCTAGATAAACTGAGGGGTTATCGTCGTGGTACGCAACCATCTTCGGTGTGTCAATTTGAACATGGTTTTCACCGTGCCAATTGCCAACATTAACAACGTCCCTGAGTCTATATATGCCATTTGAGGGAATTATCGGTAGGTTGATAATGAACGCCATTTCAAACGTTTTGTGATTGACGTAGATTGGAATTGCGCTACCGAGAGTGTAAGCCAGGTGAGCCTGTATTTGCGTGACTCTTTCGCGCGTAGCGGAGCTGAGGATGTCGTTCACCATCTGTAGAGAGACTAGATACGGTGGGATCCTACCGGTGGCTAGTGTATCTACCGACGAACTGACATCTCTAAGCATGTCAGCAAAAATCCTATCCATTAGGTGGGCGACAGCGTAATCCGCTTCAACCTTAAGGGCTAACTCATTTACCGCATGTACGACGGCTTTGATTTCTTGGGTGTGAGTATTCAGCACTAGAACAGTATCCTTTACGGTTTTAGTCACCTGTGTCAATTGTGTTAGTTGAAGGTCCATTTGCGCTCGGATCTTTGGGACCTCGCTCTCTACTTCATACACGTGTTGTTTTAGGGACGTTATACTGACAGTGTTGTATGCGGACAAACCCAGGCTAAACAGCGATCCGAGTGAGGAAGCAGCGAGTAAAAGCCCGCCGATGTCGCGCTTTTGCCTTCTATGTGTTCCACCCAACTCTTGTTGGGTGTAGGTGAACTTATGTAGTTGCTTCAGGACGTGTTGGATCTCTGCTTTAGCACCCTCTAGGGATACTGTGTACCATGGCTTGTTTAACCACTCATTTTTAATGTCAATGTGTTGTTGGACCACGGTTTGGGGGTCGAAGCGGACGAAGACCTTTCGGGTGTATAGGCGGCAATCTGTGATGAGCAGTCCCGGCTGGTCCCGCAGAGCGATGCCCGAGGTGGGCCCAAGGGTTACGATCTCGGCTTGCCCTGCTTGGGTGGCACCCAAGAGGGTGAAGATTACCAGGAGTGGTACCATCATTGTCCTATGGAAACACAAAGAGATAGGTCTTAGCTTCGTAATGGTCAAGGGTAGGTCCTGTGAATTTAAACTATGGTTAAGTTTATTATCCATTAGTTATCTTCTGCTTGGATGACCCTTATTCCCACGAGGTCAGATTTTGTGAGATCTTTGTCTCCTGAGGAGTTATTGCACGCCTTGTGTGGTTTAACCTGGCTTCGATGTACCCATTTAACAGTTGGCTCTTTTTGGCCTTTACTGATTTTTATCTGATAGACAACTGGAGACACTTTGTCGATTATCAGATGGGGTCCAGTCCATCTAGGCATCAGCTTACGGGCGAGAGTTCCGGTCCCGGACTCTCTTCTCCCAGTTTTGGGGGCAAACGTGTAGTACCAGACCGTGTCTCCCACTTGGAGTTCCTCGTGAGAGGCCTTTTGGTCGTAGTACGCTTTGCATCCTTCAGCTGATTTTTCCAGGTTTTTCTGTGCGAAAGCAAAAGTGTTTTTAAGGTGTCTTTCCAAGTCTTTCATGTATTGTTGTGTAGTGTAGGCTGTTGCCATGGCAACATCGCCTGGTTGGTACAACAGGTGTAGAGGGAGAGTCATTTGTCGACCCGTCATCATCTCGAAAGGAGAGATGCCAGTCGACGTGTGTGGAGTGGCCCTTATGGCCATGAGGACCAGAGGGAGTTTCACGTCCCAGTCCTTGTGGTTTGCGGCTACGTATTTTTTCAGAATACTCACCACAGTCCTGTTTGCTCTCTCAACCTGACCTGAAGCCTGTGGGTGGTAGCCAATATGGAAGTTGGCTTTGACGCCTAGCGTCTTCCACAGTTCCTTCATTACTTCACCTGTGAAGTGTGTACCTTGGTCTGAGTTCACCCTAAGGGGAAGTCCAAACCTTGAAAATACATGATTCATTAATAACATAGCAGTGGTTTGTGCTGTGTCATTAGGGGCTGGTAGACATTCTACCCATTTGGTAAACGCGCAGGTTACCGTGAGAAAATATTTATTTCCTCTAGAGGTCTTAGTGAGTGGTCCGACCCAGTCAATCTGGAGGTCCGACCATGGAAATGCAATGCCTCTACTATGCAGTGGTGCTCTGTGAAGTGGTCTGGATGGTTGAAACTGGCCACAGATCAGGCACCCTTTTATGTAGTCCTTGACATCCTTTTTCATTCCAGGCCAATAAGCAATTTGTTTTAATGCTTTCAGCGTGGCATTGTCACCCTTATGTCCTGCGGACGGAAGGTCATGTGCATGGACTAACATCACCCCCCTGTGATCATGGGGGACCACGAACACAGG
>NW_023623608.1:0-4291 GCF_014905685.2 Nematolebias whitei | reverse complement strand
TTATCTATAAATAAAACAATTGTTAAACTTGGTGTGCAGGACTGTTGGCTACACTAACAGCTTATTTGTTACTTGTTGCCATTTAGACACTTCTTTCTACTGCCTGCTGGGTGATTGTCATTTTTTCCAATATTGTTCCTTTAGTCATCCATAAAATGATAGATGTTAGCTCTCCAACAAGATTTAAAGATAATATAGGCTTCAATTTTATTTTCTTGTATATTATGTGTTTTTGATTTGCTGGAAAATCTTAAAACCATACATCAAACTTTACTTTCTGAGAATATGTAACATAATTTGAAGTAAAATTACCTTACTAACAACTGATACTTTTTTTTTTATAAACGCTTTGACTACCAAAGGCAGTGAAGCAATTCTTCAGCATTGTAACCTCCATTATGCTTACTATATAAGATAATTGCAAAAACATAAAATTGTAAAATGCTAATAGATCACAATAAAAATAAAATAAGACAAGATACAAACAGAAAATGAACAAGTATTTAAACATTTTTAAAATTGATTATATAAAAGTATGCTTTATTAAAAAGCAAAGAAAGACAAAAACATGCAAAGTGTTAAAAAAATGGATAAGAAATAGGAAACAATTATATATTGACCATAAATGCAAAATTTCCAATAAATGGTTAACAGAGAACCAGTTTACCTTTTTGAGTGGTTCATTAATAGCACATATTTGAATCTTTTTATAATGAGCAGACTAAGATCCCATGCCCAACCTTAAGAACCTGAAAGCAATTTAAAGAAACAAGAGGTAGAAAGTCCTTTAGAAACATTCAAACAATGGTAGTAAATCTGAGTTTTTTTTAAGGTGGGAAATAAAAGGAAAGTGGTATGAATAAGAACAAACGTAGCAATATTATTTTAAAAACGAGCAATATTACAAACACCTTCTGCACAATGTTTTGCTGTAATTCACTTTCAGCAAGCAGAAGCATTTTGGGCAGACAAAAAAATCAAGATAAATTTAATTTGGTATAGATATGGGTAATAATTTTATACTTATTAAATGTTCATACCCTCCAAAACCATCAAGTCCAGTTCCTAAACTTAAGCTGACTGGAACTTTTGCATGTATTTAAATCTAATCTGCTGGTGTCCATATATTTGAAAGTATATATGTATGAGGGCATTACTGCGTCTCGAGTGGTGACTTGGGTTTATTTCAGGCAACTAAAGACAGTGGAGCAGCCCAATCAGCCTGCAGAACTATAATTATCGTGTCAGTGCCTCTCTGCTACCACAGTACTGTGTAGGAGGGACATCACAGCTACAAAGAGCATCTCAGCCAGAGGGTGCTCATGCATGTGCACCATGTCAAAACCCGGTACATTTCCACACCGGATGTGAAATAACCACTTGGCACTGCATTCAATTAGATGTAGCTGTGAATACGTCTGCCTGTTTGCTTGGGAAGTCCAATGATTAGGTGATGCAGCATATGGCTCCATAGATATGAGGAAGCATTTTCATGCAAGCAGAGCTGATGAGAAATATTGGCAGTCTAAATCCAGGCTGTCAAAATTACACAAGTTTTGCAAAAAAAACTATTACAAAGTGGCAATTCAGAGGAAAAATTGTGCTAAATATCAAATATTCTTTGTTGCTGCATGTTTCTATTGAACTAAATACAGATTTGTGAAAAGACAGGAACAATTTAGGAAAGTTCCTGTTTTTAGAGAGAACTTTGATTCACCACCAGCACTTGCCTAATCAGAAACAATGTTACACACCTCTAGCTAAAATATGTCGGATTACCAAACGGTGCTACTGGTGAACATTGTCAGGGAAGCCTTCAAGTTCAGTATTTATCCCACTCCCATATACAGCACCAGTCTCAGCGGTGTGTCTCCTATGTGAGCCTGTGATTTTACATGTGTTTAAGTTACAAGTTTCATTTTGTAAAGGCTCCCACATACTCGAGCGTAGTTCAGTCCGCAGAGGTCTGCGCATACCGGACTAGACTCAAAGCGGACGCTCGCAAGGCATGTCCAGGCAAAGATCAATTTTTATGATCGTGTACGCATACTCTGTGTTGCACAATAAACTGCCCAGCGACAGACTGTTTTGTATGAGACACCAATGTATGAAATTCCCATTCTTTATCCATGGTCTGGTTTAATGGCCTTTTCTTTTGTTTTTTTGCAAAGAGGCAAGCAATCTTTTCCTCCTCCTCCGTTGACGCCATGACTGAAATTGTAAGAAATGAAGGAATTTGTCACAAGCAAATTAAAATTAGACCCAGCGTGGCTGCAGGAGGGCAGGGAGATTTTCCAGTGGGCCGGTTTGATGTGTGGGCTGCAGGGCCAGTGCTTCCTGTTTTTCTTTATTTATTTGAAATTTTACTAACAACATATAAACACAGAACACTGCTGCCACAGTCCGTCCGTCCGTCCTTCCTTCCTTCAGTCCTTCCTTCCTTCCTTCTTTGTTGCCTTCTTTGTTGCCTTCATTCTTGTTCAGGATGGGGAATTGTGCCGAAGCGAAGGATTGACACAACCTGTTGGCTTCATTAAAGCAGTAACTCACTGGGCTGTGTCTTTAACAAGGCCCAGCTGGTTCTGCAGATCCTGATCACCCACTCCATGGTGAGTTCAGGTTGCTTCCATCTGGACGCAGGTATTTGCTGCCGAGATGTAGGACGAAGAGACTGAAACATTCATTCATCCCTGTAGTGATCAGGCTTCTCAACGAACAGTGATGATTTCTGTACTGTTATTTTAATGTCTTGTCTAGTATGGATGTTTTATGTGCCTACTGACTGTGAAACAAATTGCCCCTTGGGGATAATAAAGATTCTTGAACTTGAATTTAAGAGATTAGTTGGAGACTCAAAATAAGAATAACTCAAAATAAGAATAGTCAGTTTTTTCCATTGCCATCTCACTTAACGTATGTTTAAGCGTGGCCCATTGAATGGCGAATTTTAGAAAATTATTGCTTTATTATATGCACAAGTTAAAAAAAAAAAAATGGGCTGTGCACTTTATTTTGTTGCACACCTCTGCTCACATCGTCCCCCTCACCTCATCTTGGAAGTGGGCACACTTGTGATTTAATCTGCTGGAACATAATAGGATATGAAGATTCAGACCAGCTTGTCATAACTTATTGCTAATAGGTGATGTTTCTAGACTTGGATGTTGGTCTCAAATGTTTTCTGTCAGAGGAGAGCTCTCATGCAGGTGTCAAAATGAAGCTCTAGTGCTTTTGATCTTGACATGAACTGTATATGCCTGTGGCGACTGTGTAACAACTAGAGAAAATGTGTTGCACAATATTTTTTATTTAACAGATTTAAAACTCAAGTGAATGTAGTGCGGGCCTCTGCAACTCTCACCAGGAAACTGAAAACCATTGCAAACATTGCAAGACATTTTGGAGATTCTTGATGACCATTCACCATTTAGTTACAGTCCAGTGAGATACCACCTTTCAACTTTTTACAAATAAGCATTGAATAAAATTGCATTGTATCATATTTGATTTGCATCTGGATCCACTTTGATTTTCAAATTATCATCTGTAAGTATTTATTGTTGTATAGTGCCCTCAAAAAAACTTGTTTATAAACTGGTGCAATATAAAAAAAACCCCCGGAATTTAACAGTTATATGAATCCAACTCTGGTCAGTTTTAACATGTTTTATCTAAGCGTTTCCTGCTGTCCATCAGTTGGAAAAAGCTATTTAGACTATACAATACAGCTGTTTTACATGATTTTGGAATGCAATGTCATCTCTTTATGTGACAGATAAATTTACTGCTGCTTTACCAAAATACTGGAAAAAGAATCATTGAAACATAGTACTGATTTGTTACACAAAGAAGAACTTGAGCTGACACCTGTAATTCAAAGAAAATGCGTCAGGTAAAGCAGTAATGCACCATGCTTACCCTAACCCATGGTGAGGTTTGGTTTGTGCCATTTACTCACCATACTCTGGGCAGCAATGAGTGCAGCCAGGGTACTTCTCCCTGAGGTGCCGGGAGTACAGAGCGACAGACGAACCTCCCGTCCTCCCACCAGCATTCGGTCCATCTCTATCAGCACAGCCTCGGCTTGTTCTGCCGTCTCGTACTCCACCACACCGAAGCCTCGCACTCGACTGCCTTCATTCTGAGCAAGCTGTGGAACCAAAAAATCCCAACTTTCAGAGTCAGTCCATGCCGAAAAACTATTAGTTACATAAAGCACATTGTTATTTGAGCAATAACAGTTGTCTGAGTATATATATATATATATATATATATATATATATATATATAT
>NW_023623607.1:0-4292 GCF_014905685.2 Nematolebias whitei | reverse complement strand
CTCCACAGCGCCACCTACATTCTTCTTACAGTTATATCTCAGTGATACAACATCCGATCTGAACCAGATTTTTGGTGCGTCATTACTGAGAACTGATGGACATTTTAGTTGTGTTGTTTAATATTTGACTCAAGGGCGCCCCCTACATTATTCAAACTGTTTTGTCTCAGTGATATATCATCCGATCTGCACCAGATTTTGGGTGCATCATTAGTAAGCCCTGATGGACACATTTGTAATGTTTTTTAACTTTTGACTCTAGAGCGCCCCCTATAATATTCCAACCCTTATATCTCAATGATATATCATCCGATCTGCACCAGATTTTTATGGCATAATGTGTGACCATGTCTAAACACATTGTTAGTGTTGTTTAAAATTTGACTCAAGGGCGCCCCCTACATTATACAAACTGTTATATCTCAGTGATATGTCATCCGATATGGACCATATTTTTGGTGTGTGATAAGTGAGCACTTAAACACGCAATGGTATTGTTGTTTTACTTTTGACTCAAGTGCGCCCCCTAGGTAAATCAAACTGTTATATCTCAGTGATATATCGTCCGATCTGCACCAGATTTTTGATGCTTGACTAGTGAAGACTTATGGACGCATTGGTGTTGTTGTTTAATATTTGACTCAAGTGCGCCCCCTACATAAATCAAATTGTTATATCTCAGTGATATATCGTCCGATCTGCACCAGATATTTGGTGCTTGACTAGTGAGGACTTATGGACGCAGTGGTGTTGTTTAATATTTGACTCAAGTGCGCCCCCTACATTATTACAATAGGTATATATGCGGTCGCAGCTTATGTCAAAGGTTCGGCGAATGCGCACTCCGGAGAACGGGCGCGTTACGGTAGCGTGAGCGTTCTCGATGGCGCCCGGGAAGGGTCGCTGCAGTTCCCACGGTCGCCATGAGGCCGCAGCGGCGCTTCGCTGCGAGGGCCTTCAACGCTGCTTGCAGCTTTAATTAGGCCCGAGCAGCAAAGCGCTGCGAAGGCCTATTGTAATTGTGTCGTTTCTTATTATTCTTCTTCTTCTTTTTCTTCTTATTCTTTTCCAAGTTTAAGCGCTTATTTGGAGGGGTTAGCATATTGGAAACCTAGCCAAACTTTACCCAAAATTGTCCCCCGCGAGAAATAGTAGTATGATAATGGAACCAAAAGTGGGCGTGGCCAAACTGCTCCACAGCGCCCCCTAACGTGAGATATGACAACTGGTAAGTCCTAGAGAGCTGAAATTTGGTACATAGGTAGAACCCACCGAATCAAGAAAAAAAGTCTCTTGGAGGTATGCCTTAAACCCAACAGGAAGTCGGCCATTTTGGGTCAAAGGGTCAATTTTGGCCGTTTTTCACTTTTCATACACGGCGAATTTGAACGAACTCCTCTTAGGGATTTCGCTCAATCGGTTTCAAACCTTCGCCATTTTGCTCAGTAGGCATGGGGGACCTAAAGTTATCAAAACGGTGCAAATTGACGCATGTTGAGGGGGCGGGGCCGGACCTCAAAATTATGCTTCACGCCAAAAATTTCCAAACGCTACAACTTTCACGTTGAAAAACAGAATTGTACCAAATTTGGCACGAGTCATCCCTGTCCCATGACCGACGATACCCTGATGTCAAATTTTGACGTCATCAAAGCCCCGCCCCCTCAGAACAGGAAGTGACTTTTTTTGCTTGGAATGCTCCCTCCCTGACACTCTTGACCCAATCAGGATGATCCTGTGTTAGAAGGCAGATAACAAGTTGGTCTGACTTGCTTTGAAGCGCAAAGCGTTTCCCCTGGAGGATGTGGGCGTGGCGGCGTGGCGAAGTCAGAAGTGACGCCGTTACAATACGTTTGGCTCTGAATTCCACAGATTTGATCCGAGGTTCATGAAAATCACTATGATCGATCATTGCCCGCCCCTTGAACAGGAAACCATGATGATTGCGCAATAGCCTCTCTAGCGCCCCCTAGAATATTTTAAAACCTCAGCCCCGAGCCATTTTTCGACCGATAAATCTGAAACTCGGTGAACATGTGTATCTTCTCAGGACCTATGAAAAAGTCTCTTGGCGCTCCGGTCCAAAACCAACAGGAAGTCGGCCATTTTGGGTCAAAGGTTAATTTTTGGGCGTTTTTAACGGCAAATTTTAACGAACTCCTCCTAGGGATTTTGAAGGATTGACTTAAAACTTGGTTATTAGGCCCTTAAGACATTGGAGAGTAAAAGTTATCAAAAGCTTTCGGTTTCGTTTTGTTAAAGGGGCGTGGCCAGGCCTCAAAGTTGAGCTTCACGCCATAAATTTCCAAACGTTATAACTTTCAACTTGAATGACAGATTTGCACCAAGTTTGGCATGAGTCATCCCTCTCCCATGCCCGACGATACCCTGAGGTCATATTGTGACGTCATCAAAGCCCCGCCCCCTCAGAACAGGAAGTGACTTTTTTGGCTTGGAATGGTCCTTCTTTGACACCCTTCACATAATCAGGATGATCCTGTGTTAGAAGACAGATAAGATGGTCTGACTTGATTTAAACAACAAAACAGTTATAGCTGGAGAATGTGGGCGTGGCGCCATGGCGAATTAAAAAGTGACGCCGTTGCAATACGTTTGGCTCTAAATTGCACAGATTTGAACCCAGATGAACCAAAATCACTATGATTGATCATTATCCACCTCTGAACAGGTTTCCATGATAAGTGGCCAAGAGACTCCACAGCGCCACCTACATTCTTCTTACAGTTATATCTCAGTGATACAACATCCGATCTGAACCAGATTTTTGGTGCGTCATTACTGAGAACTGATGGACATTTTAGTTGTGTTGTTTAATATTTGACTCAAGGGCGCCCCCTACATTATTCAAACTGTTTTGTCTCAGTGATATATCATCCGATCTGCACCAGATTTTGGGTGCATCATTAGTAAGCCCTGATGGACACATTTGTAATGTTTTTTAACTTTTGACTCTAGAGCGCCCCCTATAATATTCCAACCCTTATATCTCAATGATATATCATCCGATCTGCACCAGATTTTTATGGCATAATGTGTGACCATGTCTAAACACATTGTTAGTGTTGTTTAAAATTTGACTCAAGGGCGCCCCCTACATTATACAAACTGTTATATCTCAGTGATATGTCATCCGATATGGACCATATTTTTGGTGTGTGATAAGTGAGCACTTAAACACGCAATGGTATTGTTGTTTTACTTTTGACTCAAGTGCGCCCCCTAGGTAAATCAAACTGTTATATCTCAGTGATATATCGTCCGATCTGCACCAGATTTTTGATGCTTGACTAGTGAAGACTTATGGACGCATTGGTGTTGTTGTTTAATATTTGACTCAAGTGCGCCCCCTACATAAATCAAATTGTTATATCTCAGTGATATATCGTCCGATCTGCACCAGATATTTGGTGCTTGACTAGTGAGGACTTATGGACGCAGTGGTGTTGTTTAATATTTGACTCAAGTGCGCCCCCTACATTAT
This sequence comes from Nematolebias whitei, assembly GCF_014905685.2. Classification (NCBI taxonomy): domain Eukaryota; kingdom Metazoa; phylum Chordata; class Actinopteri; order Cyprinodontiformes; family Rivulidae; genus Nematolebias; species Nematolebias whitei. Next base: position 790 of record NW_023623607.1, on the reverse strand, counting down.
TACAATAGGTATATATGCGGTCGCAGCTTATGTCAAAGGTTCGGCGAATGCGCACTCCGGAGAACGGGCGCGTTACGGTAGCGTGAGCGTTCTCGATGGCGCCCGGGAAGGGTCGCTGCAGTTCCCACGGTCGCCATGAGGCCGCAGCGGCGCTTCGCTGCGAGGGCCTTCAACGCTGCTTGCAGCTTTAATTAGGCCCGAGCAGCAAAGCGCTGCGAAGGCCTATTGTAATTGTGTCGTTTCTTATTATTCTTCTTCTTCTTTTTCTTCTTATTCTTTTCCAAGTTTAAGCGCTTATTTGGAGGGGTTAGCATATTGGAAACCTAGCCAAACTTTACCCAAAATTGTCCCCCGCGAGAAATAGTAGTATGATAATGGAACCAAAAGTGGGCGTGGCCAAACTGCTCCACAGCGCCCCCTAACGTGAGATATGACAACTGGTAAGTCCTAGAGAGCTGAAATTTGGTACATAGGTAGAACCCACCGAATCAAGAAAAAAAGTCTCTTGGAGGTATGCCTTAAACCCAACAGGAAGTCGGCCATTTTGGGTCAAAGGGTCAATTTTGGCCGTTTTTCACTTTTCATACACGGCGAATTTGAACGAACTCCTCTTAGGGATTTCGCTCAATCGGTTTCAAACCTTCGCCATTTTGCTCAGTAGGCATGGGGGACCTAAAGTTATCAAAACGGTGCAAATTGACGCATGTTGAGGGGGCGGGGCCGGACCTCAAAATTATGCTTCACGCCAAAAATTTCCAAACGCTACAACTTTCACGTTGAAAAACAGAAT
>NW_023623606.1:0-4293 GCF_014905685.2 Nematolebias whitei | reverse complement strand
TATGTATATATATATATGTATGCATATATATATGTATATATATATATGTATATATATATATTTATGTATATATGTATATATATATATGTATATATATATGTATATATATATATATGTATATATATATATGTATATATATATATATTTATATATATATACGTATATAATATAATAACAATAATAAAATCAATATCAATAATAACAGTAATGGATTGTATACCTGGATTAATGAGCATGGAATTTGTTGTTTTCAACCAGTTTGACACGAATGTCAACAAGGAAGAGGGCCGGTATTGGAAGAGGGGGCGTGCCAAAGAGACCATCTTAGCACCAACATACTTTAACTGGTTTGTTCCACTTTTGAGTAAGCTGTTGAGGGAAGAATCAGTTTTGTGTTGTGTGTTTCCTTGACTGATGAAGCCTTCTGGATCGAAGGCAAAACGTTTCAGCACAACAAAAGAAACTGTCCAGATGGCCTGACTGAAAAATGTTGGATTGTATACCTGGATTATTGAGCATGGACTTTGTTGATCATTACGATTCTTTATTAGTTGCTTATTTTGTTTTTGTACCATGTTGCTGTGGGTTCTTCAGACTCATTGCCTTCAATCCTATTTAAACTTCACGTGTATCCTGGTTTAGATGTGTCACAGAGCCATCAATAAAGGTGATGAGTCACCATGTTGTTGAGAGTTGTGTGGTCAGACTGTAATGTATCAGACACTCACAGTGTGGTTCCCAGAGCTCTCTGCCAGTGACTGTGGCCATGCCTGCTGGCTTGTTGCTCTGCCAAAGAGGTTTATGGGCCACAAGTGTTGAAGGGAAAGCCCAAGAGAGACACAAGGATACGAGCGGCTGTGGCCAGGTTTCTTCCCTGCTATTAAGTGAGAATTAGCACCACGATCGTTTTCCTTTCACACTGTGAGTCACATAAGCTCAGTCTCACAACGTTCTGTTATCATACTGATGGTCTCATGAAGCTGAATGATAATTTTTTTAAAGAAACCAGCTTTATTCCCCTAAAGGCAGGCCACACAACAGTAAGTTGTGCTGCCAATGAAATATTGAGCACATACCTTTTCTCCTCTTCCAGGTGTTTCTTTCATCCATTGTAGTGATAGCACTAACTGTTATTATTTGTCCTTGAATTCTCATTCCTCTTGTTCCTCTTGTTGCTGTCTTTCTGGTTCTGCCAGATTACTTCTCATAGACCGCCAGGGATATTAAGTGGTTCAAATTTATACGTATTATTTTTAAAAATTCTGTCTGTGTGAGGACTGGCACTTCCATTTGTTACGAGAGACAAAAGTTGCTCACAGGAATGCTATTAACCACTAAAGAAAGCCAAAGTCATTAGCATAAAGGCTAAAGGTGGCAGAAACCTATGACTTGACCACAAGCAGTTTCCTCAAGAGATTAGAGGTTATGACATCATGTACAAAAGGAAAAATGCCAAGTGGGCATGACTAGGCCAAAGTTTTTCTTTTATTTTGAGCTTAAATCCTAAAAGGCGCATGGACCGAAGGGTTACGCCTATTTTCTTTTAACAAAAGCTTGGCTTTTAAGCTAAAAAGAAATCTTAAGGTTTTTCCAGTGACTTTATTAGTCTAAAAGGTGGAAATAAAAGAGAAATGAATCACAGAAACCTTTCACCAAATGAAGGCAATTAACAAAGTCTTGGTTAGATTTGTGTGATGTAGTACAAGCACATACATTTTAGTTATGATCCTCAAGCAAATTGTTCATTGATAAACATTGAGAGTAGAATTTATGACAAATACAACAAATAAAACAATAATACAGTAATTTTACTGAAATGTTTTAGTAAAAATGTGTATACTATGTTGAACTGCTTGGCTTAGTTTACCAAAGTTTCCAATATTTGAAGTGTGTACAGTTGATTTTTAATCAAAATAAATCTCATGCTTTAATTTCTTAAAAGCTTCAGGTAACAGTGTGCTGGTAATCTGACCTTGCATGCAATAAATACTCAATTATTACTGAATGCATAAAAGTGAACTGTTGTTTGTGAATAAGACTTTTTTTATTTGAATAGGTGGGAGACTGTTTATTTCTGATACTCACTGTTCATCTAGAAACAATACAATTTTACTGGTAACTATGTAAAAGTCTGTAAATAGCACATATAATTGTAACAGAACAAAAAAAGAAGCCTTTATTTTTACTGAACATCCATCTATTATCTTTTAACTGCTTCTCCCATTTTGGGTCACGGGGGTCGCCGGTGCCCATGTCCAGCAATCACTGTGCGAGGGACGGGGTACACCCTGGACGGGTCACAAGTCCATCACAGGGCCACATAGAGACAAACAACCATTCAATCTCTCACTCACACCTAGGGACAATTTAGAGTTACCAATCAGCCTAACATACATGTTTTTGGTCTGTCGGAGGAAACCAGAGTCCCCAGAGAAAACCCATGCATGCACGGAGAGAACATGCAAAGTCCACCAAGAAAGAGGCCCCTGGACCGGGATTTGAACCAAGGACCTGCACGCTGAGAGGCAGCAGCTCTACCAGTTGTGCCACTGTGCTGCCCTGTTACTGAACATATTACAACAAAATTAACTGAAATTTTCAGCTGTAGTCATACACACGCAAGTGAAAAAGACAAAGAGAATGCCAAAGATGAGAGAACTGTGAGTTGGTGTGTCAGTGCAAACCACTGTCATAGTCATGACTAAGGGTGCATTCACACCAGCCCTGTTTAGTCCACTTTAATCGAACTCTAGCTCGTTTTCCTAGAAAGTCCGGTTCATTTGGGGAGGTGTGAACGCGCCATCGAACTCTGTCACGGAACAAAAAGGCGAACTCTGGCACGGGCTAAAACCTAGGTCTCAGTCCGGTAGAAAAGAACTCCAGCACGGTTCAAGTGCAGTGTGAATGTAAACAGACTTGGTCCCGCTCCACAAGCAAGAAGTGGAGTACAGCGCAGGGCAAACAATCACGCATTTCTCTGACCTTATATGGAGCCGTCAGCTGCCTTGTGTGAAAAACAATATTCTCCATGGTCTTCTGCCTCATCTTCTGCTCATGCTGAGTCAATTTTTGAAAAATGACAACAGATAACTCCGAAAACTGCTAAAACTTGATGCCACTCCGTTTTTATTTTTATTTCCAGAAGAAGAAGAAGAAGTGTCTTCAGAGGTTTTTGTGCTGTTTCTTTCAGGAGTTCTTGGTGCAGCGCCCCCACAGGCGAGTGGGGGAACAGGTTGGTTCAACAGGTTGACTCGACTGCACAGTGCAGTGTGAATGCAAATGCACCAGCTCAAATGTAAACAAAATGTCATGAATATTGGTCCCCAACCGAACCGAGTCTACCGGACTATAAGATGTGAAATCAACCTAAAGGACAACACACAGATCTCTCTGATGTTAAACCTTTAACCTCAGAGTTGTTTTCTATAATTTGTTGATGATTTTAGTTCAGTTTTGAATATTTTAAAACCAAAAACTTACATTTGTCATGGTGGGCAGAAACTTGTTAAGCCCAAGGATGCAAATTGGACTTGGGAAACTCAAAAATCAAACTTATTTTATTAAAACAAAACAAAAGACTGTCACAGCAGCAATCAAAACTTACAGAACCCAATGCAACACAAGGAGTCATTGGGAAAACCGTGATCAGGGATGAAACCAACTATGCTCAGCTGAATAGTAGAAAACAGATTGAATATATGGAACAAGGCTGATGAGTGTAGTGAACTAGTAACGTTTCTGAACAGCCAACGCATCAGAGATGGTGTGGTGACAAACTCACGTGTTGCAACATGGCTTATGGCACTTCAAAGTTTTAACCTAGACATCCGCTACGGTCAAAATAAGAAGTCACACTTGGGCACTGATTTGGCAATCTGCCAAGAATGTACACAGGATGTACCAGCCACCCAACAGCCGGTTGTGAGTAAACCCTCAGCTGCTGAGGACCCAAATCACCACTTCTTTGATAGCAATATCTGTAAAGATATGGCGATATTGTACGTGGATGGATGCTCATTCCACCACGAGAAAATCTGCAAAGCAGGTGTTGGAGGAGTTCTCCTCCAAGACCTAGAACAGGTCACATTTGGCTATAAATTGGGCTCTCAGTCTTCTCAGTACGCTGAGATAGCTGGAATCCTAATAGGCCTACAGATGGCAGTGGAACGCTCCATCCAGACGCTAGTCATCTGCACTGACTCTAACTATGCTCGACTCAGTTTCTTGTGTCATCTCGCTCTGTGGAAACAGAACGGTTTTCTCACAAGCAACAAAAAGGTGGTAAAACACAAA
>NW_023623605.1:3434-4294 GCF_014905685.2 Nematolebias whitei | reverse complement strand
CATCCCATTTAACAGATTAATAACACAATATGGGATTGATAAGAATAAATTTTTAGAATATCAACAAATTAAATCTATAACCAAAAATAAATTTAAACTTAATAACACTAGGATTGAAATGTCAACACGTGTATTAGAATTCCTTAATATTAACCCTCCCAAATTACTATCTAAGGTTTATCAGAAACTCAGTAAAATAGATGAATCTATATCTCTTCCCATTGTAAAATGGGAGACAGACTTGTCAGTTAATTTTGACCAAAACTTTTGGTCGCAGATCTGTCTGAGAACTTTTAAGATGATTAAAAACTCGAATTTACAACTAATACAATACAAAATCCTTCAGAAAGTACACTATACAGGTCAACGGATGTTCAAGATGGGTTTCGCATCATCTAATATTTGCTCACAGTGTACAGACAATATTCCTGACAATTACATCCACGCATTTTGGTTCTGTCCACCTGTTCAGAGGTTTTGGTGCCGGATATGTGAAGACTTATCAAAGTGTCTGAGATGTAATATTCCACTCTTTCCATCAGTTTGCTTATTGGGCCACTTAGATGATGTCACCTTGGAGACAAAATCAAGTCATATCATTCTCACTGCCTTATGTATAGCAAAAAAAACTATACTCATGAATTGGAAAAATAAAAATACACTTAGTATTAAACAGTATAAAGACCTTCTGTTGGATTACATCAGTCTTGAGACACCCTGTACCCCCACATCGGACTATTCTCTCTGGACTTCTTTAATCGGCTCCAACACGTAGTGGAGGTGGGTGGTCCCCTTTGATTCTGTCCCGTGGGGCATGGTGGTCGGTGTGGGTGGGGTGTCGGGGCTGGGGACGTGGGGGG
>NW_023623605.1:0-3334 GCF_014905685.2 Nematolebias whitei | reverse complement strand
GCTTCTGGGCAGTCTGTACCGGCGGACATGGGTTACTGGCCTGGTGACCTGGCTGTCCCTGGGTGGGTTTGGGGTGGACGCGGGCACGGGTTCTGGGGTGGTATCGCTCCTGGGCAGGGTTCCCGGCTTGGTCCGGGGGTCTCGGGCCTTGGCGGGTATGTTGCCAGGGTCTTGGGCCGGCGGGTGCACCGGCGCCCGGCCCTTGCCTTGGGGCCTTCGGTGCGTTGGTGGGCTTTGGGGCCTGTGCCGTGGGGGGGTGGGACTGTTGATGGGGTGGGGGGGTCTGTGGGAGGGGATGGATGGGTGGGCTCAACCTGGGCATCTTCTTGCCTGGCGGTGGCCGCAGCGTGGTGCTTGGCTGGGGGGCTGGGCTGTGGGGGGTATATTGGGGGCTCTCGCGTGGGGGGCTCTGTGCTGTGGGACCAGGGGAGTCTGGGCTCGCTGGGTGTGTGCCCTCACTTGCATGGGGCGCTCTCGCTGTGGGTGTTGTTATGGGTGGACTGGTCTTTTGCTTTTTTGGGGTGGGGGCGCGCTCTTGGTCGCTGTGGTGCTCTATCTCTGACTGTTTGGGCACTCCTGGCTGATTGTCCCGGTTGGGGTTTGGTGGCCTCTCTGGTTGGGGGGCTGGGTGTTGGGCTGGGAATCGGGTTGGGGCGTCTGGACGGTTTTGGGATGGGTCTGGGTTGCTGGCCCTGGTTCTGGTTGGTCCTCGGGGGCTATGTGCCAGCCCGTGGCCTTGATCCCTGGTGGTGCGGCTGCCACCTCCTCCTAGGTATCTCTGTTAGAGCCTCTCTCCCCTGGTGGATCTCGGAGAGTGGGGGTGCCTATTGGGGTCAGTGGGGGAGCTGGTCCCCTGGGGGAGCATTGCCACCTCAGTTCACCTCCCCATCCCGATGTCCTACTCCGCCCACTCCACCACACTATCACTCAAACAGGGTTTTGGGGTTCAGGTGCACTACTGAGCTACTGGGAGAATCATCCATCTCCGTGGCTGGTGGGGTCCTGGGCCCTAATTTTAATATACAACCTAGACACTCACTTATAACACTCTCACGACACATGCATATATAGAATCTGGAGTGGGCACATGGTCGCACTTAGGTGGTAGGATGTACAATCATTTCCACCTCCCGGACCTGTGCCCACTCTCATATGTAGCATGTAGACATTTAGGGTTCTGGGCGGAGATGAGGGGTGAATGGGCGCCGCCTGCTCTCTGGGCAAGAGGTGGGTCTGTGCCGGTCGCCACCTCATCCCCCCATTTTAAACGCACTGTATAACAACATGCATCAACACCATATTCGAGTGGGAGGAGGAGGAAGTGGGTCTGTTCATAATTTATTTATGCATATAAAGATTTTTTTTCTTTTTGTTTTTTTCACAAACACCTCCTTTCTCCGTGTGACACTAGGGGTCTGGACTGTGGGTGGGCTTTGGGCCTTGGGGGCAGTTGGTGATGGGGCCGGTGCTTCGGCCCCCCCCTGGGCTGTTCCGATTCTTTTAATCTAGGTTCCTGGTTGCGATGGCCGGCACTTTGACCGGGGTGGCTGCCGGCTGCCGGCTTTCGGCGGGGGGTCGGCTATGGTAGTGTACATGTGGTCATTGGTGGTGTAGGGCGGTGATTGGGGGCGTGGCTTCGCCTCATCAGGGCACTGGCTGGTCTTCCTGTGTGGCATTTGCGGTGGGGGTGCTGTGTGTGTGGGGGGTGCATGGGTGGCGTGCTGGGTTATCTCCGGGCCTATGGTGCGGAGCTCTTGATGTGGGAGCCGGCCCTCCTCAGCTGCAGCTCCCTGCTGCTCTGCCCCTTGGGCTGGGGCCGGCCTGTGGTCACTGTCAGGTAGATGGTGCATGCGGTCGGCCCGACAGAGAGTCTGTCGGGCTATCTGTGTGTGCCTGTTTGTTGCTCAGGTTGGGTTTTTGGTGGTCCCCCCTCTCTTGGATCAATTTGGGCCCCACGTTTGGTGTGGGGCCCACTCCCCCCGGTCGTGCCCCCCTTTGGCGGGGGGCCCCCTTGCCGCCAGTGCATTGGTGGCTCTCGACGTCTGGGCTGGGTGGTGGGGTGTACGTCGGTCCACCCTGGTTGCTGCCTGGCGGGGCCTGGGTGCCCTGGCTCTGTCGGGGCTCTGCTGTGGGGTGGTATGGCCTCGGGGCTTGGGGCTCGGTGTCCATGGCCGGATCTACTTGGGGGGCATGGGTTGCCGGCTGGACCTGTGGGCTCGTCGCTGCAGCTTCCTGGAGGCTCTGCATTGTGGTTGCTGGGGTCACTCGGTTCTTTCCTCTGCTCCTCTCTGGGGGGGTGTGGTTCTCCCTGTTGGGAGACTCCTGGGGCTCCGGGCCTGGGGGCCGCTGTGTGTCTGTGGCTCCGGTCCTCCCTATGTTGCCATTGTGTCCTGGGGGGGCGGGTCTGTGGGCCCCCGCATCCACTATCGGGCATTCTTTTGGAGAAATCTGGTGGTGGTGGGCGTGCTTGCGCAGGTGTTTGGATTCAGGTGCTTTGACAGATGCACGCTAGGTTGGGTAGTGGTGGAAGCTAGATGATTCCTTGTGCCATGTCGAATGTTTCATGGTGATATTGTGGGTGGCATTGTGCTGTGAATGTTGTTTTGTCATGGTAGCCTCTCGTTTTATCTATTTCACTTTTATTTATTTATTTATTTATTTTTTTTCTTCTTCTTTCTTCTCTTTCTTTAAAAATAAATAAATAAATTGAGCGATGATGATAAGTTCATTGAAACATCTAAAAAAGTTAAATCTGGTCCTCTGGACATTAAAAAAAAACCAAAACAAAGCAAAACAACAAAAAAATGTAGAAACATTTCGTCTCTCGTCCGAGAGACTTCTTCAGTCTGAGGTGCTGTTTTCAGCTCAGTCTCTTAAATAGCACCTTCTCAGAGTGGATCAACCAGTTTTGCTGCTGACAACCAAAACCAGCTGATCACATGCTCAAGAAGGACCATCAGCCTAACAATGGATCATTAGCACACTGATGGCTGTGTACTATTCACAGAGGGCTGAGTGATACTAGCAATCACAGCATTGTAAGAGGGGGACAATTGAACATGTAGGCCTCCACCCCTGTTTAATGATGGACGGTTTCTGTTCACAAAGATGGCCTCCTTTACTCCTCTCTCAAACCATCGCTCCTCTCTATCCAGGATGTGCACATCTTCATCCCTGAAAGAGTGACCGCTGGCCTGGAGATGAGTGTAGACCGCAGAGTCCTGGCCTGATGATGTTGATCTTCTGTGCTGGGCCATCCTTTTGGCCAGTGGCTGTTTAGTTTCCCCAATGTAAGACTGATCACAGCCCTCCTGACACTGAACAGCATACACAA
>NW_023623604.1:0-4295 GCF_014905685.2 Nematolebias whitei | reverse complement strand
GACTTGACATGTGCTGCAACTCCAAAGTGTAACCTGCTTTCATCTAGAAGAAATCACCTTGTTGTTTGGTCATCGTTGTACATAATAAGAAACATTATTGTTGATTGGCCTCTTAGATTAAAGCAAAACTTCAGATCTTTTGAAGTAGGGTTTTATGGAAAGGTTATGTACCTTAATTCAAATAATATCCTACTTGCTGTAGATAGAAATAATACATAGCCCAGTTATTTACAAGGCCTTTAAAAAGGTTTTTGTACCACTTGAACTTTTCCACTAAAGCTTTACAACCAAAACATTCAACTTATTTTACGGGATTTTGTGTGATAGAGCAACACAAAGTAGAGCAGAACTGGTAAATAGAAGGAAAATATGTTTTTGACGGATATTTCCTCTCTCACTCTCTACAAAGACGAATGCTCTCTTTCCCTCTCCTGCCTCCCTTCCTGCTTTTGCCCTTTTTGCTCTTTTGTTTTTGTGCACCTTTTTCAGAGCCCCTTTTGACATACCTTCCGAATTGTAAACTATGGATTTGTTCAGCTGGTCTCTCAACGCATTTGATCAAATTGTCTCACAAGAAGACAGGATGAAAGAGAGCTCTCTTCTCTCGGAAACATCTTTGGATTTATGGTAACTGGATTCTGCTTTTCGGAGTTGGTGGAAATCTGGATTGTCGACAAATTCGGAAAAACCAGCAGCTGTTTAAGCTGTCTGGAATGTGTGTGCAGAGCTTGGCAACACTCGGACTCTGTGCAAACTATCTGTGGACCTGTATCAGAGCTGAGCAGACAGGACTGATGAACTTCGTGTCAGTGTTCATGAACGGTTAGAAGGAAGAGATCTTTGAGAAATTGTAAGCCTGACTTCGGCATAAGTAATCGCAAATCAGCTGTTTGGAGTCACCATGAGATGTACTAGTGAGACTGTAAAGGCAGACGTGGAAATTAAAGCGCTCGGCCTGACCCCAATAAATGCTGAAATCTGAATCTGGCTCTGACTTGGAAGGTTGACTATCTCAATTTCTCCTTGGATGTTATGGAAACAAGACGCTCTGATACCCTCTTACACCCCCCCCCCCCCAGAACATCTGTGGACCCTTATCAGACCGGCTGAGAGACACTGTAACATCTTTAATAGGACTATGGAAACTATCTGGACGTGTTCATGGACAATCTCACCGTCTTGTCGTCCTACCCCCCCACCCCTACAAAATGTATTATGTTTAACTATGTTGCTTGCTGAGGTATATTTTTTGCTACCTTACACCGTGCCCTATGTCAAGGACACGGTGCGAGAGACTTTTTTTTAATACCTTGTCTCCTCATTTTTTCTTCCCCTTTTCTTGTCGAAGTGATAAGGGCAGTGCTTATAGGGAGCCGCAGCCCCGGTACACTTCCGTCTATCCTTCAGACGGCTGTACAGAACAAAGTTTGGCTGTACTTAACTGTATAATGACAATAAAATTTATTCTGATTCTGATAAAAGTGTAAAACATGGAGAGCATTCGTGTTAATTTCCTTTGACGCGTAAAGTCCACCCATGTGTAATATAATTTCAGTATGAATCCATCTGTTCTGTGAAGGCCTCAAAGGTTTGTTCCACAACACTGGTGATCAAACGGCATCATGAAGAGCAAGGAACACCAGAATTATCTAAATCTATCCACTGAAAATGAAATGTGGCACAACTGTGAATTTACCAAGACATGAATAGTTTTTATTTATTTTATTAGACATTTTTCAAGTTATATTTTCTAAAAGCACTTTTATTCAGTTTTTTTGTTTCAAAACGCTCATACCAAATATCCAGAGAAGTTCACTATTTTAGAAGGAACAAGTAAGTATTCTTTTTTTTTTTTTTTTGTAAAAAAGTATGACCAGGCAAAACTGCTTGACAATAAATTTAACTAGAGAAATTGCATTTCCTCTAAAAATACAGTGTGAATGTGCTGAAGTTGAAGCCGAGTGTTTTGCTGAAAGCTGTTGAAGAAGCTGAAACCAGGCTGAAAACATTTAATCCATAAACTGTTAACGCAAGCTGAATTTGAACGGATGACACGGCAGAAATGTGTAGAAAAGGCCAAATAAAGCAGAAATGTAACAGAATGGGCTAAAATAGGCAGAAGCTGAATAGAAATGGGCAAAAGAAAACTGTCAGGCAGAAAAAGCTTAAAACTGTTGTGAAAAAAGTAGCTGAAAATGGTAAAGAAAAAGTTAGCTTTTCTTTACCATACTTTTTTTTTTTGTTTTGTTACCTTTTCCTTTTAGCCATCCTATTTGTTAAAAAAAAAAAAAAAAAAAAAAAAAACCTGCAGTATGACTTTTTATAACTGTTTATTGTTGTTGCTGTTGTCCATTGTTGTCATCTTTCTTTGTTGAAATCAGGTCTCTCTTGTAAATGAGTCCTCGAGGCTCAATGGGATTTACCTGTCTAAATAAAGGTTGATTGATTAGCAAAGGTGAAAAAAAAAACAGAAATTAGCATAAAGAAGCTAAAAAAGGACCAAAAAAAGTAAAAATTAGCTGCAAAAGCTGAACTAGAACAAAAGCTGAAATGAGCAGTAAAAGGCTGTGAACAGCACAAAGGGTTTGAAGGATGTGGATGCTCCATCCATTTTCAATGAGGAAAACACGGCCGAAAAAGCTTGAATATTTCAAAAAGTAAAAATTTCATATATACCAAAAGTCCTAGAAAGAATGTCCTGAATGAGCCGAACATTTTTGTGTATGAATTGTTGAAATGGCACACAAACTGCGGAACGAGTTACGCATCCAAAAACGTGCAGAAGAAAAATGGATCTCAGTTCTGTGTGATTGCTTCATAAACATTCACACAATTTGTTGGATCTCTGGACTCATACAAAACAAATTTTAAGAACGTATTTTAAGTTTTTATGGCACTTAATAGGGCACAAAATATAATTCATTCCAAGCAACGTTTTATTTTGATATGATAGGTCATGTTGAATGTTGTTTGTGTACCTGTTGTCAGGATGTGATCCAGCAGGTGTCTGGAGCAGTACTGTGCCACTGTGGCGCCTGCATGTCCGTCAAAAACTGCAAAGTAGCCCCAGTCCTGCAGCTCTCCTTTCAGCTGGGGCATACAGGTGTGAGCATCCTCCATTTGAGCCCTCCAGCCCTGCATGCTGGCCACGGCATAGTTCAGCCCAGACTGAGATCCCCCCTCCGACACATGCTTCTCCAGGATGGGACGCTCCAGGTAGGGGCTCTGCATTGCGTTGTCCCCGTTTAGGTTCTCCTCCTCCTCCTCCAACCCTCTTTCCCTAGGTCCTCCTTTGAAGAAAAACGTCACCATCTTCTCTGTCTCTTTGACCAGCTGCCGCAGGAAGGAGGGCACCTCCACGTTACTCGCGCGCCTCGCCGTCCTCATGACTCCGCGGAGCCTGAGCTCAAGCCTCCTGCTGGACCGGGTAGCGTCCCGTCTCCTCTGGGTGCTCCTCCTCCGGTCGTGCGTTTTCCTCAGCAGGTCCAGGGCAACAATTGACCTGCGCCAGCACAGTCAGGTAATGACCAAACGGCTTCAAGTAAAACCCTGAGAAATATCAGAATTATGAGTAAAGACAATTTTCAAGACTTTTTGATCGTAAACCAAACCTGTAAACCATCCATTGTCTAAAATCTTTTTCTTGTGTCAGTGAAAAGTTTTTCTTTCTAGTTTCAGGTTGTGTTACTTCATCCTCCTCCCTCTCTTCTTTCCACTACGTTCTTGTCACCTGTCTCTCTATTGGCTAATCTGTGATTTATTCCTGCTCTCTGTGTAATGCTGCTGCGTAATCTGACCACTAATAACCTGCGTCTGCACCCACACATGGATTAGCAGCAAGAGGCTTTGTGTAATAAAAGATTGTTTAGCATGTTTGCACAGAGGTGGTATAACTGATGCATGGTGGTTATTTTAGCCAACAGATTATTAGCTATTTTTTTTCGTGATCTCTTGGGTTTATCCTTGTTTTTTTAAAGGTACATCTTCAATGCTGTCTGTGCTGCTCTTGTTTCTGCTCCATATGTCTGTTGTTAAAAAGCTCAGAGTTTAGTGTTCATGTCCTCTCTGCTGTTCAAAAACAAGAAATAACTTAACACAGGATTTTATTATTCAAGAATCAAGTTTCCTTACTATTATCACTACAAGGGCACACTGAGCTCCACAGCTACCCAACTTCAAAAATAGAAATATGAAGCAGATAGATAGATAGATAGATAGATAGATAGATAGATAGATAGATAGATAGATAGATAGATAGATAGATAGATAGATAGATAGATAGATAGATAGATAGA